>NC_086098.1:100409191-100712222 GCF_963921235.1 Mobula hypostoma | reverse complement strand
AGTTTGTAAATCCAGTGAGAGCAAAGGATGTTGGGAATGGGGAGGGTGGGGTGCTGCAGGAGAGGTGTGGGACAGGTGGCAGAGAAGGAGTGTCGGGGCAGGGATTGGTGTGTGTGCAGACACACCCAGATCTGAGACACCAGACAAGGTCATTTGATTCAAAGTAATTGGTTTATTGATCATTACAAAATGTCTCTCTGGTGCTTCACACTTCGTCCCCTCTCCCTACCCCATTCCCACTCTCAATGCGCAGTAGTGACCCATATCAGAATCAGGTTTATCATCACTCACATATGTCATGAAAATTGTTTCTATTTGTAGCAGCAGTATGGTGCAAAATATAAAATTACTCCAGTACTGTGCAAAAATATTAGACCCTAGCTCTATATAGTGTGCCTAAGACTTTTGCACAGTACTGTAAGAAAGTAGATAAAGCCTGTAAGTAAAAGCAAAGACAGGAACACTCTGAGCCAATAAGAATATGAAAATCTCTGAAAACCCAAGACAGGGAAAGATCTTCAGACCAATCTATGATGTCTTAAGCATTACGTTGATGCTTCTAGTCTCCTGAAAGTGCTGCATAACAAATAAAATACCTTTACACTAGCCCTATAGCAAAAATGAAAGCCATTTAGCCCAGTTAATATATACAGACATTTATACTCCAAATGTCCCCCATTTATTTCTCCTTCCCGTGCTGACCTATCTTTCTTTAATGCCACACATATGTTACAGCAAGCAAAATAAGCCAGTGCCTCTCCCTTCCTCAGAAGACTGAGGAAACTCGACCTGATGACCATCATCAATTTTTATAGCTGCGCCTGCGTAAGAATCCAATCGGAATGCATCACTGCTTGGTACGTCAACCGCTCTGCCCAAAACTGCCAGAAATTGTACAGAGTCGTGACTGCTGTCCAGTTTATTATAAAAGACAGCTGCCCCTCCATTGACTCTGTCTATACTTCCTGCCTGTTTGGGAAAGCTGCCAACATAATTAAAGACACTTCCCATCCCAGTCACTTACACTTTCGCCCCAGCGATTGGACAGAAAATATAATACCTTGATAATACACACCACAAGGCCCAAGGACAACTTTCCAGCTGTTATCAGACTCTTGAATGGATCTGTTATATGATAAACTCCTTGTCTTTCAATCTACCTCATCATCACCCTTGCACTTTATTTGTCTACCTCCTCTGCACTTTCTCTGTAACATCAACACGATATTCTGCATTCCATTCTTGTTTTCATTTTGTACTACCTCATTGTACTTACGCATGAAATAACCTATCCTGATGGCATGCAGTCCAAAGCTTTTCATTGTAACTCAGTGCAAGTGACAATAATAAACCAATTATAAATTACATTTTACTTTCTTATTGCTCTTTCAGTAAGATTTCCTCAATACATTTATCTTAGAGACTATAATCCAGCGGTCTCCAACCACTGGGCCACGGACCGCTACTGGGCCGCAAAGCATGTGCTACCAGGCCGCGAGGAAACGATATGAGTCAGCTGCACCTTTCCTCATTCCCTGTCACGCACTGTTGAACTTGAACATAGGGTTGCCAACTGTCCCGTATTTGCCGGGACATCCCGTATACTGAGCTAAATTGGTTTGTCCCGTATTTCCCCCGCTAAGGTACAGTGTTCTTATGAAACCTTTCGTGCCGAAATGGCGTGAAGCAAAGAAGCAATTACCATTAATTTATATGGGAAAAATTTTTGAGCGTTCCCAGACCCAAAAAATAACCTAACAAATCATATCAAATAACACATAAAATCTACAATAACTCTAACATATAGTAAGAGCAGGAATGATATGATAAATACACAGCCTATATAAAGCAGAAATAATATATGTACAGTGTAGTCATAAAGATTAAACGGAAACCGATTTGTGGGGAAAAAAATTGGCACGTACGCTCATGTGCACATCACATGCACCTGTCACGGATGCACGATGCAAGGTTTCATGTTTATGGTAGTCTTTCTCGGGGTAAATACAAGTTTCTTGTTAACACACACAAAAAATGCTGGTGAACGCAGCAGGCCAGGCAGCATCTATAGGAAGAGGTACAGTCGACATTTCGAGCCGAGACCCTTCGTCAGGATTTGTCTGCTACTTTTGTCCCTTATTTGGGAGTGAGAAAGTTGGCAGCCCTAACTGTAAAAGACATGGTGAGGTGAGTTTAACCCTACTTGAACACCCCTCCCCCCCCCCCCCCCCCGCTGGTCCGCAAGAATATAGACAATATTAAACCGGTCCGTGGTGCAAAAAAGGTTGGGGACCTCTGCTATAATCTATTGATGGTCTTGTGGCAACCCACTTTCTGGCACACACGAACCGGCTCACAACAGCGCACGCAGGCAGAGGGCCGGCAGCAAAAAGGGCGCCAGGCCATCTTCACCAGCAGGGGGAAAATCCTGCGCGCAGAAAGGGTCTGGGAATATACATTCCCCACAGTAGTCCCGCCCAGGGAGGGCGGGAACGGGAAGGCTTTAAAGCGGGCGGCGAAGTTTGAATAAATCTCTTTCATCGCAACTCTAACTCATCGACTCCGTGTGGTTATTCTAGCGCTGTGTGTAGCACATTGCTACAGTCTCTTCATTAATCTTCCTATAAAAAGAGGAAGGTCTTGCCCATGCCTGTTGTAATACATCTTTGCATTATCTGGAAAGACTCCAGCTATGTCTGTGTGGTAAATGTCAGTGAATGTATGCAGAATAGGCAAATCATGACATAATCTGTTTACAACTCCGACTGGGTGCCAGTAGAATGATATTGAAGCTTAGTGCTCTAACTAGAATGGTGTTTATTAATCTCATACAGTTGAACCTGAAGTTCAAAAACATTCCATAACAAGAAGTTTATTTAATGTAATAACCAACTGCCTACCAATTAATTATTGGTCGATTTCCTATAGCTGTTGTTCAAATTATGCATATGTCTGTTTTTTTTAAAGCTCTTACACATTTCAAAAGCCACTGGAAAACGATGCAGGTGATGAAAGACTTTCTTTTAACTTCCAAGACTACTGCACAATTATCACTTACTGTAAGGACTTAAACCCTTTCTCCCAGTATATTCACATTTATTATGGATGTTCTGATAATGCCATTTCCAAAACTTGTGCTTTCAAAGTGTCTTTCTCTTCCTGATCTAGATCTCCTCCACTACAGCTGACATGGCCTTTGTCAATTTGTTCCATTTCCTGAATTCTGTTCTCACCAATTCTCCCAATTTCTGGAATTAGGATGGGAATATCTTTCTCCTCACCTTCCAACCCAACAGATTTCATATTCTGACACTTTGAAAATGATAAATTTGTAAACACAAATTCCCTCTCCTTCCACTTTAAAAGAACCTTTACTTCCAGAAATCTCCAGCTCACTCTTCTATCTCCAATAATATCTACTTTCGCTTTCCCAATTATTAGATTAGCTTTCTTTGTCACATGTACACTGAAACATCAAAACATACAGTAAAATGTGTCGCTTGTGTCAAATCAAATCAGTGAGGATTGTCAGCACGCTTCTGGCACCAACATTGCGTGCATACAACACACTAACACTGACCACACATCTTTGGAATGTGGAGGGCAACCAGAGTACTTGGAGGAAACCCACATGGTCATGGGGAAAAGGTACAAGTTCCTTACAGGCAGTGGCAGGAATTGAAGCCCGGTCGGTGATCATGGGCATTGTAATAGCATTTCACCAATAGCTAAGCTACCATGCAACTCCATTTCGTTTATCTTACTTGCTATTGTCTTGATTTCCATTGAACTCTTGCCATTTGAACTCCTCACTTGCCTCTATTTGGACCGCCAAGTATTATTTTCTACATGAAGTACCAATGTACATGTACTTCATTCAATTTAGAGCACTATATTTACTGCTAATAGTTTGGTTTCATATGCAACAGAGAGACCAAAACAGTAATTGCTTTGAAGAACCTCACCTTTTAGTTCATGCTTGTCTCTTTCAGCTTCCAGTCACCAGTTATTTTAATTCTGTATTTCTCTTTCACTCTGATCTTGCTCTCCAAAAGAAGCCCATATGGAACAAATTCTTATCTTCAATGTAGACCACCTACAGCCTTCTTACCTCAACAGAGTTCAGTAATCTGCATAATCGATATTGCGAGCCTTTTCATTTCCGGTTTCCAGGATTTGATACACGTTGACCTAGCAATTACAGATAAATCTCACACTAATTCTGATTTGATGGAGAATGGAAGTGAAAGCACAGAAATTTCTGAAACGCCCGTTCGCTGCTGTCATTACTGTGTGGTCAGGAATCTTTCGGAGGGTAGGCCTCAAAATCCCCGGCCTTACCTGCTTTTGGCGACCGAGAAGGAGGTCGAATCGTTCGGACAGAGATGGCGCTCAGTACTCCGTGTCGGAGAGCTGATCAGAGCTCAAAGTTTTCGGATGACTCAGAGTCAGATTGTGGTCAGCATAGCAGGGAGAGTTTTTCTTCCTTCTCCCATCTGCGTGAGATATGGGACATTTGAGAAACTTTGAACTTTACTGTGCTTATGGACTTCTTCATCAAGTTATGGTACTGTTGCACTATTTGCAACTATATGTTATAATTATGTGGTTTTGTTAGTTTTTTCAGTCTTGGTCTGTCCCGTGTTTTGTGATATCACACCGGAGGAAATAATATATCATTTTTTAATGCATGCATTTCTAAATGACAATAAAAGAGGACTACCTGTCTTCATATTCTAAAAAAAAATCTAATTTTTCTTTTCTTACTGATATTAGTTTCACTTGGCATTATCACTTTTATCACTTAATCTTTAATGGTCAGGTCACTCGTCTGAGTGCTACTGGTACCATGTAATGCAGTACTACCTGTCGCATGGTTGGGTGGTCGGCGACTAAACTGGCTCCCCCACCAGGCTTGCCTAGTGAGGAGAGTCGCTAGATACCCTGAAGGATGAAAAACAAGACCTGCCAGAGGGCAGATGAACCCTCTCGTAGGGTCAATGGCCATCTAGCAAGCACGTGTCGTGAAGCACGGAAAAGGCATCCCTTGCATCAAAGCTTTGTCCGGCCATTCACTGCAACAGAACTTTCCCCAGCCGTCTTGGACCCCACCATGCCGCTGGATCCGGGAGGAGATGTCGAGAGGGTGGGTCTGGACCTGTGCAACCCCCTACTCACCTAAAATCCACTCACGCACATGCTGTTACTTTCTGAGGAGTGGGCTACCACCCCACTAACTGACTGAAAGGAACCATCATCATCCTATGGGATGGATAGCCAGAGAATCTCTATTGCCATCCATCCTGTCCTATTGCTTTCTCCTCCCATGCTGCCTTTCAGCATGGACATGGAGAGCATGTTTCCTATAGCATGGGAGACTAGGATCAGAAGCACAAACTCAAAGTACAAAGACAGTCAGTTTCAATCAGAAATGAGAAGGAATTTCTTTAATTATGGTGAACCTGTGTAATTCATAGCCACAGACAACTGTGGAGGCCAAGTCGTTGGGTGTGCTTAAAGTTGCCTAGCCACACAGTCATGTGTATATAGAGAGTAGAGCAGTGGGCTAAGCACACACCCCTGAGGTGTACCAGAGTTGATCATCAGCGAGGAGGATATGCTATCACCAATCCACACAGACTATGGTCTTCTGGTTAGGAAGTTGAGGATCCAATTGCAGAGGGAGGTCCAAAGGCCCAGATTCTGTATCTTCTCAATCAGGATTGTGGGAATTATGGTATTAAATGCTGAGCTATAGTCGACGAACAGTACCCTGACATGGGTGTTTGTGTTGTCCAGGTGGTCTAAAGCCATGTGGAGAGCCACTGAGATTGCATCTGCCGTTGACCTATTGTGATGATAGGCAAATTGCAATGGGTCTTGGTCTTTGCTGAGGCAGGAGTTCAGCCTAGTTATGACCAACCTGGCAAAGCGTTTCATCACTGTAGATGAGTGCTGCCGGGCAATAGTTGTTAAGGCAGCTCACATTATTCTTCTTAGGCACTGGTATAATTGTTGCCATTTTGAAGCAAGTGGGAACTTTCATCCGTAGCAGTGAGAAGTTGAAAATGTCCTTGAATACTCCCACTAGTTAGCTGGCACAGGTTTTCAGAGCCTTACCAGGGACTCTATCTGGATCTTCCTCCTTGCGAGGGTTCACCCTCTTTAAAGACAGCCTAACTCCAGCCTCCAAGACAGAGATCACAGAGTCAAAAGGTGCAGCAGGGATCTTCACAGCTGTAGTTGTGTTCTCTCTTTCAAAGCGAGCATAGAAGGCGTTGAGTTCATCTGGTAGTGAAGCATCATGGCCATTCATGTATTGGGTTTTGTTCTGTAGGAATTAATGTCTTGCAAATCCTGCCAGAGTTGCCGTGCACCCAGTGATGCATCCAACCTCGTTCAAAATTGTCTCTTTACCCTTGAAATAGCCCTCTGTAAATCATACCTGGTTTTCTGGTACAGGCCTGGGTTGCCAGACTTGAATACCACAGATCTAGCCTTCAGCAGATGATGTACCTCCTGATTCATCCACCACTTTTGGTTTGGGAATGTACAGTAAGTCTTTGTAGGTACACATTCATTAACACAACAACTGCAGCATACTCATCCAGGTTCGAAAATGAATCCCCAGATACTGTCCTGTCCACCGATTCAAAGCAGTCCTGAAGGCCAGGGGTCCCCAACCTTTTTTGCAACACGGACTGGTTTATTATTGACAATATTCTTGCGGACCAGCTGACCAGGGGGATAGGGTTGCCAACGGACAAGAGTAGCAGTCAAGTACATTGAGTTTACCCAGAGTAAGACTACAATGACCATGAAGCCTTGCGCGGGCACCAGTGCGCATGCGTGACATGCCAATTTTTTTTCTACAAATTGTTTTTGGCGATTCTGTTCCGGGAGTGGGTGGGGTGGGGGGTGGTTAATCACGACCGGAATATAGGTGATAAGTGGCTAATACACTCAATTTTGTTTCTAAAAGGGTTTATCTAACGGATTTAATATTAAACACACAGCACATATTTTCCTCGCATGAATATAGTGATAAGTCAATTATCAGGGGAGGGCAGGGGAGCTTGAAGTAAGTGTTGAACAAACTTCCATTAGAAGTGGTAGAGGTAGGTTAGATATTATCATTTAAATAAAAATTGGGTAGGTATATGGACAGGAAAGGAATGGAGGGTTATGGGCAGAGTGCAGGTCAGTGGGACTAGGTGAGAGTAGCGTTCAGCACAGACTAGAAGGGCAGAGATGGCCTGTTTCCATGTTGTAATTGTTATATGGTTATATAAGTCACTTATAAGTCAATAACATCATAACATTTTAAGTAATGTTTGGATATTAAACACACAGCACATATTTTCCCCATATGAACATATAAAATCATTGCAACACACCAATATCGCTGAATCAGTGGGAGCACTGGGCTTGTTTCCCTACAAAAACATCGAGGGGTGATGGGAGACAGCGATACTCGAAGGGGGTTCCTTATGTCCAGTCTATTCCGCAATTTCGTTTTCGTTGCATTCATTGCAGATAACTTCGCTTTGCAGCGGTATGATGTTGGAAATGGAAGCAACGTTTTCAGTGCTTTCATGGCTATCTCAGGATATTCAGCCTTGACTTTGATCCGGAATGCCGGTAGAGATGTTATGTCAAACATATCTTTCAGCTCACCATCATTTGCAAGCTCGAGGAGTTGATCTCCTTCTCGCGCTGACATAGATGACGTGCGGGTAATGACCTCGCACGCGTTCAAGCTCAACAGGGCGTGACAGGGAATGAGGAAAGGTGCAGCTGACTCTTATCGCCAAATCATATTGTTTCCTCGTGACCCAGTAGCACATACTTTGCAGCCCGGTGGTTGGGGACCGCTGCCGTAGGCACTCCTGTGCTTCCCTTGTCCATACCTTCTTGGTCCTCACTACTGGTGCTGCAGTCTTCACTGGCTGCCTGTACTCAGGGAGTAGAAGTACAGCCAGGTGATCAGAGTTCCTGAAGTGAGAGCACAGTAGGCATTCTTGATAGTGATGTAGCAACGGCCCAGTGTGTTGTTTTCTCTAGTATTCCAAGTGATCTGTTGATGGTAATTGCTTGGTGACTTTTTGAGATACTTATCCCTCTAAAAGTACTGGAGGGCAAAGAACCCTACTGGCATGTAGACTATGGGACTGCAGGGTTTGAAGTATTGGCCTTCTACCATTCTTTTCCCCAGTTGACCAAAGGTTGTCCTGGCATTAGGGAAGTAGGGAGAATGTTAATTTTGCCTGCTTTTACTAAGACATGGCTCACTAGATGTAGAAAGTGATCCATATTTTCCAGTTTCTTCCCATAGGATCTTTATTGACTTAGGATTTTAAGTGTAGGTCTCACTTTATGTGTTTCACTGAAGAACAGAATGACCATGCTCAATTGCTATGCATACCCATGTGCAAGTATTATTTTTAAACCAGTGGTTGAGATTGAGGTGGAGACAAAAGAGACTACAGATATTGGAATCTGGAACGATAAACGATCTGTCTGAGGAACTCAGTGGGTTGGGCTGCAACTGTGGAGGGAAATGGAGTCTTGCTGTGGACTGGTAGAGCAGAGAGGAAGTAGCCAGTATATAAAAAGAAGTTGAGGAAAGGGATAGTGCAAGAGTTGGTAATCGATAGCTCTTCTCCTTGACCCTTATTCCCTCTGAACTCATTGCCCTCCACACTTTCTGCCCCAATCCCAACCTTACCATCAAACTCACTGACAAACAGGGCGCACTGACCTCTACCTTGCTGAGGCCAGTCTCTAAGACCTCTCCTCATATCTACCCCATGAAGAGCACCCCACTCCGGACCTGTCTCTAACACCATAACTGGCCTCATCACTTCTGGAGAATTCCATATACTGCCACCAAGCTCATAGTTCCCTTACCCTGCACTGCTCACTTCTACCTCCTACCCAAGACCAAAAAACCTGACTGACTGGATAGGCCCATTGCCTCAGGTTGCCCCTGCCCAACTAAACTTGTGTCCTCATACCTTGACTCCATTTTATCCCCATTGGTTCTTCCCCTTCGCACCTACATATATGACACATCTCATACACTTGATCTCCTCACTAGCTTATAATTTCCTCGCCCTGACTGCCTCATTTTCACCATAGATCTCTAATCCTTATACACTTCTATCCCCCATCAAGAAGGCATTAAACTTCTCCACTTCTTTCTCAATAAAAGAACCATTCCCCTCCACCACCATCCTTCTCCATATGTCAGAAATGGTCCTCACCCTCAGCAATTTTTCCTTCAGCTCCTTCCATTTTATCCAGACTTGAGGTAGCCAGGGGATTAGCAATGCCTGCCCTTTCATTGGCTACATAGAAGATTCCATGTTCCAAGCCTTCCTTAGTAAGACTCCCCAATGCTTCCTCCAGTAAATTGATGACTGCATTGGTGAGCTCAGCAATTTTGCCAACTTTGCCTCCAACTTGCACAGAACTTCCTGGTGACCAAACATTTTAATTCTGATTCCCATTCCTGTTCCAACACATTGGTCCCTGGTCTCCTCTGTGCCACGATGAGGCCACCATCATGGGGAGGAGCAGTACCTTACATTCAGTCTGGGTGGTCTTCAACTTGATGACATGAATATTGCTTTCTCCTTCCACTAAAAAAAGTTTCCCTTCCCCTCCCCTCTTTTAATCCCCACTCTGGCCTCTTACCTTCTCTCAACTACCTATTACCTCCCCAGGGTCCCCTCCTCCTTCCCTTTCTCCTATGGACCACTCTCCTGTCCTAAAAGATTCCTTCCTCTCTACCCCTTTACATTTCCCACCCATCTGGCTTCACCTATCACCTTCGAGCTATCTTCCTTCCCCTTTCTCTACCTTCTTATTCTGCCATCTTCCCCCTTCCTTTCCAGTCCTGCAGAAGGGTTTCAGCCTGAAACGTCGACTGTGTATTTATTTTCATAGGTGCTGCCTGACTTGATAAGTTCCTCCAGCATTTTGAGTGTGTTGCAATGGATATTGGGAGGGGTGATTGGCAGATAGATGAGAGAAGAGTAAAATAGTGATAAAGACCTGGAGGAGAAGCTGACAGTGGGATGAGGTGAAAAAATCCAATCAGAAGGAAAACGTGGATGCGTGGAACTTAATGGGGGAAAGTGGAGCAGGTGGATCAGCTAGTGGGGTGAGGGAAGGGGGGATTACGTAGGTGACGGGCAGATGGAGTAGGTGAAGGAGAGGAAAGAAATTGAGTGAGGGGGAACTGGTGGGTAGGGAGATGAACTAAGTTCCCTGCAAGGCATCAATTTACCTGCTTATTCTTTGGATCATCTCCACTCTAGTAAAAAGCTCATTGGAGATGCCATATAGCACTACAATGGGGAGGATTGAAAAGAGGTAACTTCTGGGCACTGAGAATTTGATCTATGGTGGACTCTTTAGTTAGGATAACCACTTGCAGGCTCTTATGAAGCAGAGTTAGAATGAGCATACATTTCTGACAACCTCTGGATTTGAGAATGATTCTCAATAATCCCTTTCAGTTGGTGCAAGGAAAGAATTTTAGGAGGCCAAGATAGTACATGAGTAATGTATGGATCTGTCTCGTTTATAGCAAGGACTCCCCTTAGCACTACTCATAGACTGAAAACTTACCCATGTCTATGCATGCACTTTGATTTTTCTCTCTCTCTCCCCCAATAATATGAATACACCAGTTATAGTCATCTTCCGTGTTCGTGCTTTTATTTTAATTGATATGTAGTTGCACAGACACAACAAATTGGCACTAAGTACAAACCTGAAAGTCAGCGACTATCACCAACTGCACCAATAGTTATGGGGAGACAGCGAGAGGAAAGAGTAAATCATGGCAAAGGCAATCATGGATGCAAACAAGGGGACATGTGATTAAAGAGTACATGGTACACAGTGAAAGACACACAACTAGCAGAGTTAAGTGAAAATAATGCGACGATGGCCTTAGTCAGGGATGTTGATGAATTTGAGAGTGCTAATGAGGACTGAGAATAGTATATTGAGAGGGTTATACTGTATTGTAACATGAACAAGTGGATGAGGAAAGGAAAGTATTCATGCTTCTTAGCTTAATAGCTGCTAAAATGTACAAGCTTTTATGCAACATAGTAACTCCTGTAATGTCAACAAACAAGGCATTTAACAAAATGGTTACAATTTTACAAAATCTCTTGAGCCTTAAACTGCTGGTAATAGCCAAGCCATTTAAATTTTACAAAAGCAACCAGTCAAAGGATGAAAACATTTCTGAATACATTGCAAAACTGTGCAAACTTTCCCAGTACTGTGATTTTAGAGGTGGACTTTCTGATACATTAAGGGACGGGCTTGTATGTGGCATATATAGTCAAAGCACTCAACAGAGGCTACTGTCAGAAGGAGAACTAACCTTAGAACGGGCAATGACTATTGCAATATTCGTAGAGACTGCAGCAAAGGATGCAGCAGAACTACAGAAAAGGTGTTTAGAATGCGAAATGTACAAGATGTTTCTGGATGGTACAAAGAGCCAAAACTGTTGTCAATGTGGTAAATCCTCCCATTATGTAAATAACTTCTGGTTCAAAGAAAATGTTTTTAGAAAACATTTCATGTCACAGACAAGGTCACATAGAAGGTGTGCAAGTCAGACAAAAAAGCACAACCAAGGTGAAAAGTTTCAAACACAAAACTAAATAAATGCACCAAGTGACTAAATGTGAAGCAAAATCAGCCAACACAGTGTGTGACAAAGGTGAGTGGTTATGCCTAGAACTGCATAGTATTACCGAGGCAGATCACAAAATCATCTGGATCACAACAGATGTGTCCGGTGTAAAACTGAAAATGGAGCTGGATACAGTGTCAGCTTTCCCCATAATTCCAGAGACTGACTAACAACAGGCTGTTTTCGAAGCTACCATTAGAGAAGATCTCAGTGCTGCTAAAGGTCTACATAGGTGAAAAAGTGTTTCCAAAAGGCAAAATGAAAGTGAATGTGACGTATGGAGGAAAAACACAACAGTTAGAGCTTTATGTGCAGAAAAGTGGAGGGCCAGCAGTTTTCAGACATGAATGGTTGAGAAAAATACAACTAATCTAGCACTTAATCAAAGCTCCCAACGTGGCATCAACAGGCACTTGCAGCCCAAATGGTAGTACTAACCAAAGGCTGTCAGAGGTACTTAATGCCAATGAGGTGTTTGAGAAGGGTGTTGGTAAACTCAAGGGCATATGACAAGAATTGAACTAGGTGGATCACCAACACCAAGATTCCACAAAGCACGTCCAGTGCCTTATGCACTTTATCCTAAAGTGGATGCTGAACTTGGAGGCATCTGGCATTGTTTCCAAGGTTGAGTGAAGTGATAGGGCCATGCCTATTCTCCTGGGGATCAAGAAAGGGAAGGCCAGAGCTGTTCGCATAAGCCAAACTTCAAAGAGAGCGTCAAACCTGTGCTGTGTACTGTGCAGTATCCCCTGCCATGAATAGAAGATATTTTTACATCCTTGGAAGGCGGTGAGAGGTTTTCAAAGACTGACTTGCCACAAGCCTATCTGCAAATGGAAGTTGAGGAGTCACGTAGGAAGTTCCTCACTATCAACACTCACAAGGGACTGTTCCAGTATAGTCGTCTCATCAATAGTGTTGCATTAGCTCCAGCAATTTTGAAAAGAGCAATGGACCAAGTACTCTGAGATATCCCAGGAATACAATGTTAACTTGATTACAGAATTGTGACTGGCAAGAATGATGAAGAGCACTTCCATAATCTTGGTAAAGTGCTTAACAGGCTTAGTGAGTATGGTCTACACACTAAAAGAGAGAAATGTGGGATCTTCAGGAATGAAATCCCATATTGTGAACATATCATTGACAAGCATGGCTTACTTAAGTCACAGGAGATGATTGATGCAATGCTGCAGGTACCCAGACTGCAAAATACGTCACCACTCAGGTCACACTTGGGCCTTGTAAACTAATACCACTAGTTTCTTCCAAACATTGCTACAGTCCTGCAACCATTGAACACAAAGTGGGAGTGGTCAGAAAGATGTAAAAGAACATTCAAGAAACAAAGAGACAAATTTCATCTGATGAACTGCTCACCCATTATGACTCATCTCTGCCCAGCAAACTGGCATGTAATGGGTCCCCTTATGGCATTGGTGCAGTTTTGACACACACTGTGAAAGATGAATCTGAACGCCTAATTGCATTTAGAACATAGAACATAGAACATATAGAACATGAATAGTACAGCACAGTACAGGACCTTCGGCCCACAATGTTGTGCCCACCTTTAACAAGATCACTGACGAGTGCAGAATGTTACTATGCACAGATCGACTGAGGGATCCTTAGTCTAGTATGGGAAATAAAGAAGTTCGTCACTACCTCTATTGATAAAAGTTTACACTAGTGACGGTTCACCAGCTCCTTGTGTCCATTTTCATTCCCAGGAAGGGTACCCCAGTGATGACTGCTACCTCATTGGGCATTTTTCACAGGAGCCCACTCTTAGACATAGAGTTCAAGAGTACCAAACAACACAGCAATGCTGACGGCTTGTCACAACTTATGCTGTTGATAACTGAAGAAGAAAAATCTTCATAATGTGACCCAGCAGAAGTGTTTCACGCAGCATTGGTGGACCAAAATTCTGAAATACTAAGAGAAACAAGGAATGACCCAACATTGTCAAAGGTCAAAGGTCTATGACATCACCATGCAAGGATGCTCAGCTCAGGGTAACCCTATGTTCCCAGAATGCTCAATGAGATGAGACAAACTGTATGTATGTCAAAGAATACTGGTTTGTGGATCTCATCAGAGTGTTATAGAACCTGAATGAAGGACACTTGGGTACAGTCAAAATGAAGAGTCTTGCACTGAGATGCGTGTCGTGGCCAGGAATAGATTGATAGATTGAAGACTTGACCAAAAGCTATTGGGGATGCCACAAAGCTCAAAATGCACCACCACAGGCACCACTGCACCCATGGGAGTGGCCATCTTCACCATGGCAAAGAGAGCTTATTGACTTTGCTGGGCCATTCATGGACTCCATGTTTCTGATTGCTGTGGATGCTCATTTGAAGTGGCCGGAGGCCATATCAATGAAAATACTGTCACATCAGAAAATACTGTTTCCACTCTGAGGACTACATTTGCCAGAAATAGCTTACCTGAAAAAATTGCGAGCGACAACGAACTACAATACATGTCAGAAGAGTTCAGACTATTCATGAAGAAAAATGGCTTCAAACATTTCAAGTCAGCTCCTCACCATCCAGCAACAAATGGGTTACTTGAAAGGTTTATCCAAACCTTCAAGAAGCCCATTAAAGAGATGGACAAGGAGGACATTTCTCTACAGCACAAGGTGGACAACTTCCTTTTCGTGTATTGGAACTCTGTTCATGTGATAACAAATCAAACACCTGCAATGCTGTTCCTGAGCAGGAATCTGAGATCTCGCATAGACCCTCTGGAACCAGATCAATGGAGGGAAGTGCAGAATAAACCATTAAACCAGTTGCCAAGTAAATCAGCAAGGAGCTTCAAGGTTGGACAGGAAGTTGTAGCACATGCGCATTGATATCTCTCTCTCCCTCTCTCCCTCCCTCCCTCCCTCCCCCTCTCTCCCTCCCCCCCTCCCCCCCACCCACCCCCGGCAATGTGAATACACCAGCTAAAGCCATCTCCCACATGCATGTTTTTATTTTAATTGAAATATATTTGCACAGACACATCAACATGTTCGGTGTTTTCTGCTGCTTTTTACAATTTTCACAGCAGCCTAATAAAGAGACATTGCTTGACTAGGTTATGGAAATGGAAGTAAATAATTGCTTACGACAATAGGCATAAAAGTTATATCTATCCCATAAGAACATTACTGTGTAAAAAAGGCAATACTCTTTATGACAAGAAGAAATCAACACCAGGTAACAGGGTGAAGTACTTGAAGATAGGTTGATAAATCACCAGTGTGAAATCATCAGTGTAAAATATTTAGATGATTTGTATATGAATATGGGGAGACATGATCTTTAGACAATATAATATACCTGGGTTGCAGGCTGGATTTATGTCTCTATCAAATAAGGTGTAAGGCATTCCTTCACTCTGCTAGCCTGAAGGTCACCCTTGGTCAAGGTGTAGCACCTGCTTAGCCCCATGATCAGGGTCACTTGAAGCCATAGCAGTAGGTGGTGGATGGTTGTATGAGCAGCTGGTGCACATCACAAGATCTGGTTATACAATCAGTGATGCCAGGCAGACAATCTCTGAAGGGTATTGATAACATCTGGGGTCATCCGTCTTCTAAAGACACTGCCCAGATGAAGGCAATGGCAAAACGCTTCTGTAGAATAATTTGTTAAAACTATCGTCATGGATAGTGAATGTAATGAATGAATAAATATACCTTAGTACACTTAAACAGAATGTTGATGGTGATTGGGGAAAGGCAGTTATAATCGGGGAAATAAATAACGATAGATTACCATTATAGGGCCTTCTGTCAAACTAATGGACAGATGTTACTGGAAGTCAAGATCACCACATTTGGCATGTTAATTTAACTCTGGCAGTAAACAAGGAGGTCATTTACGAAAGCTCCACTTTCAACAGATTTTAAGAAATACCCAAGCTAATGGCATAATTTAAATGAAAATAAGGAATGAAAAAGTCAGTCAAATATTAAGTTACAAAAAAAGAGTAACTGAGCAGTCGTTGGATTGTGTTGTTTGACAGGCATGAATGTAGCAAAGCTTGGAAAAGAAGAATATTGTAATCATGCACAAACTGCTATCCATTTCTATAAAATCATCAATTTTCTCAAGGGAGTTGGAAAGAATAAAGTTGAACACAAAGATGGCCAACACTGCAAAAAGGATTCCAAGATGCTCAGGACAAGCAAGTCTTAGTAGATATGGGGGATAACTGGAAAACACTTTTCATTTATTGAACAAGGTAGATAGTAATTATGCAGTAAGCACATTCTGATAATGCAATGAGCCTTCTTTTGTAAATAATGATCTAAAGCAGTTGAATCAATAATAAAAGAAAAAATAAGAGCTGTGTATAGTATTCCTTATACTCTCTTACTGAGAGACTTCGCAGTGCCCTAAGTCACATTTAGAAGGTCTTGTGGCCATATCCCTCTCCTGTAATTCTTGCCGGTAAATCATACCTTGCCTTTCTGGCATCAGCAGTATTCATTCTGTCCTTTGAATGCATGCTTAGTCAAAAGAAATTAATAGAATAGAGTCTGCCCTGTCACTGCAGATGATTCATTATCAATCCTTTAGCAGCAATACCCTTGGAAGGAAACTTTGAGCATTGAAATAATTCTCCAAATATTACTTCCTGTGCATTCATGCTAACTGTTCCATTCTCTTTTGTATGTGTTGCCTACTTGTCTCCCAAGTAAATGTTTCTTAAATGTTAAGCTACATTTACTCCCTTTTGATTCTGTAAACTATTGTCATTATCTGTTCACAAAGCGGTCATACATATTCCTGTGAAAGGATGATGATTTTACGTTGCTTGCAGTATCAAAGTCCCTTCAGTTCTCTAATCCTTAGATCCTCATCACCTTCAAACTATACACGTAGGCTGACACATTAATATGCTGCATTGTGCAAATGTTGATTCATTGTGTAAAAGGAATAAAAAAAGATACAATTTTGTCAATAATACAGCATGATCATTCTAGCAAGTACTGTATAGAAAAGTAAAGGATATGAAATACTGGCCCAGATATCGGTTATCCTTGCACTGCTCTACTGACGGAAATGGCATGTCAGAAGCCATATCAGTTCTGTACCAGTAATGTGACTATAATGATAAAGTTAGATTATCTTCTGGTGATCCACTTGAGAAACAGATATGACTCAAGTAATGGGCTATAAACTTCTTTCAAAACACTTTTGAGAAATTTATTTTACCTTGGATAGGACCAGTGATAGAAGGTGGAGGTTGGGAATTGAGCCAAGCTATGTAAATCTGAAAAAAAATACTCATATTGTTGAGTTCACTCATGGTTTTCCTTGGAGCGACGGAGGATGAGAGGTGACCTGATAGAGATGTATAAGATGATGAGAGGGATTGATCATGTGGATAGTCAGAGGCTATTCAACATGAGCCTGAGGCTCCGGAGGATTCCTGTACTGTGGAAGACGTCCTGCCCCGTCCCTGTGCCGAAGACGCCGCGGCCCAGCGGCCTCGATGACCACAGACCGGTGGCATTGACCTCCCACATCATGAAGACCCTGGAGAGACTTGTTCTAGAGCTGCTCCGGCCTATGGTCAGGCCACACTTAGATCCCCTCCAGTTCGCCTACCAGCCCTGACTAGGAGTTGAGGATGCCATCCTGCTGAACCATGTCTACGCCCACCTGGACAAGCCAACGAGCACTGTGAGGGTCATGTTTTTTGACTTCTCCAGTGCGTTCAACACCATCCGCCCTGCTCTGCTGGGGGAGAAGCTGACAGCAATGCAGGTGGATGCTTCCCTGGTATCATGGATTCTTGATTACCTAACTGGCAGACCACAGTACGTGTGCTTGCAACACTGTGTGTCCGACAGAGTGATCAGCAGCACTGGGGTTCCACAGGGGACTGTCTTGTCTCCCTTTCTCTTCACCATTTACACCTCGGACTTCAACTACTGCACAGAGTCTTGTCATCTTCAGAAGTTTTCGGATGACTCTGCCATAGTTGGATGCATCAGCAAGGGAGATGAGGTTGAGTTCAGGGCTACGGTAGGAAACTTTGTCACATGGTGTGAGCAGAATTATCTGCAGCTTAATGTGAAAAAGACTAAGGAGTTGGTGGTAGACCCAAGGAGAGCTAAGGTAACGGTGACCCCTGTTTCCATCCAGGGGGTCAGTGTGGACATGGTGGAGGATTACAAATACCTGAGGATATGAATTGACAATAAACCGGACTGGTCTAAGAACACTGAAGCAGTCTACAAGAAGGGTCAGAGCCGTCTCTATTTCCTAAGGAGACTGAGGTCCTTTAACATCTGCCAGACGATGCTGAGGATGTTCTATGAGTCTCTGGTGGCCAGTGCTATCATGTTTGCTGTTGTGTGCTGAGGGTAGCAGACACCAACAGAATCAACAGACTCATTCGTAAGGCCAGTGATATTGTGGGGATGGAATTGAACTCTCTGATGGTGGTGTCTGAAAAGAGGATGCTGTCCAAGTTGCATGCCATCTTGGTCAATGTCTCCCATCCTCTACATAATGTACTGGGTGGGCACAGGAGTACAGTCAGCCAGAGACTCATTCCTCCGAGATGCAGCACAGAGCGTCATAGGATGTCATTCCTGCCTGTGGCCATCAAACTTTACAACTCCTCCCTTGGAGGGTCAGACATCCTGAGCTGATAGGCTGGTCCTGGACTTATTTCATAATTTACTGGCATAATTTACATATTACTATTTAACTATTTATGGTTCTATTACTATTTATTATTTATGGTGCAACTGTAACGAAAACCAATTTCCCCCAGAATCAATAAAGTATGACTATGACTATGACTATTTCAAGTGATCATCTTTCATCTGCTCCCAAACTGAGGTCTTGCTTGTGGTTTCCTGGAGAAGCTTCAAGCCAGCCAATCAAGATCCAGTTTAACTTGTTGATAAGGTGTCAGAGTTTGCCAGCATTCCCTTGCAGCCACTCGCATTTAGGGCCAATTTTGGGTGTGCCTTATAAATCCTATCTATGTCCTGTTCATTTTGTTCTCCATAAGACCATAAGATATAGGGACAGAATTTAGGCCATTTAGCCCACTGAATCTGTTCTGCCATTTCATCATGGCTGACCATTTTCCCTCTCAGCCCCAATCTCCTGCTGTCACCCCATATCCCTTCATGTCCTCGGATCCTGAAGAGGTGCATTTCAGTAGGAACACAAACACGAGGAAATCTGCAGATGCTGGAATTTCAAGCAACACACATAAAAGTTGCTGGTGAACACAGCAGGCCAGGCAGCATCTCTAGGAAGAGGTACAGTCGACATTTCCCTAGACAAGGCCCCAGACAGTCCTTCCAGGTGAGGCGACACTTCACCTGTGAGTTGGCTGGGGTGATATACTGCGTCCGGTGCTCCCGATGCGGCCTTCTATATATAGGCCAGGGCCCCAGACAGTCCTTCCAGGTGAGGCAACACTTCACCTGTGAGTCAACTGGGGTGATATACTGCGTCCGGTGCTCCCGATATGGCCTTCTGTATATTGGCGAGACCCGACGCAGACTGGGAGATCATTTCGCTGAACACCTACACTCTGTCTGCCAGAGAAAGCAGGATCTCCTAGTGGCCACACATTTTAATTCCACGACCCATTCTCATTCTGATATGTCTATCCATGACCTCCTCTACTGTAAAGATGAAACGTTCAGGTTGGAGGAACAACACCTTATATTCCGTCTGGGTAGCCTCCAACCTGATGGCATGAATATTGACTTCTCAAATTTCCGCTAATGCCCCACCTCCCCCTCGTACCCCATCCATTATTTATTTCGTTATATACACGCATTCTTTTTCTCTCTCTCCTTTTTCTCCCTCTGTCCCTCTGACTATACCCCTTGTCCATCCTCTGGGCTTCCCCCCTTCCCCTTTTCTTTTCCCTAGGCCTCCTGTCCCATGATCCTCTCATATCCCTTTTGCCAATCACCTGTCCAGCTCTTGGCTCCATCCCTCCCCCTCCTGTCTTCTCCTATCATTTTGGATCTACCCCTTCCCCTCCCACTTTCAAATCTCTTACTAGCTCTTCTTTCTGTTAGTCCTGACGAAGTGTCTCAGCCCGAAACGTCGACTGTACCTCTTCCTAGAGATGCTGCCTGGCCTGCTGTATTCACCAGCAACTTTTATGTGTGTTGCTTATTTCAATAGGAACATAGTTTGGAAGAATTGGGCATGGAGGCCAATGACTTAAATAGGCTACATTCCTACTTTGCCAGATATTTGGAGCTTTGGGACAAACATTTTACTACATCCAGTAATTTCTTTTAGGGATCAATTGATATTGTGATTTTTGTTCCAAGAATAAAGAAATGTAGTACTAATAGTGTGCATAATTTTAATATTTGTAATATTCATTTACATTGTATTCAATTGACATTTGCCATAATCAGTATTGTTTCAGTGGTGACAAGCTGTTTAAGCAAAAGCATGTCATTTATAAATAGAAACAAATTCCTTAACAACTTATATAAGCTATTTCATAAAACAAATAGCAAGGAAAGAGCTATTACACTTTGAAGGCTATCAATACTGTTATACTAACAGTGGCTGGTACACGTCTCAAAAGTCATCCCACCTGACATAGATTTTAAAGGTGTAAGTACATTCAGTGAAATGCTGCAGTATTTTTCATTTTAAGAAGTGCAATAAATCAAAATGAAAACACTTAATTAGAAAATTGAATAATAAAATAAAATAAATTACACTATTAAATATTCATTCATACAGAGCTATTTAATTGACTGATTATTAATGATTACACAAATATATTCAGTTGTTAGATTTGACTAAGTAAATCTATTCATTTTTGAGACCTTTCAGCTACAAATTCTATATAATAAACTAAACTTACCATCTCTAGTATGTATATACTGGACATCCAGTACTGATAACCCCAATGGACTGTATATCCAATGGGCTTCTTTGTATTGAATGCATATCCGGAGTAAATTTTATCACTTTGGCTGTTCACAAATACATTCTAAAGAATATAAGGCCATAAGGAAAAGAAGCAGAACTAGGCTGTTCATCCCCTTGTGCCTGCTTCTCCATTCTAGTCATCAACCTCAATGATCTTTCATGGAGGTGTTGTTTTCTTGTACAAACTTCATCTCCTGAGACCCCATTCATTTTTAAAAGCTGATTGATCTTTTTTCTTTCTTAGATATATCCACTAGCTGAACCTTCTTAGGCTCTTGTGGACAGAAATCCCCTTCGGCAAAGAAATGCCTACTTAACTAATTGGTTAAAGGAAACATTGTCCCTGTATCTATGTTGTTCAAGTCCTGAAAGAATTTCATACTTTAGATAAGATCACTTTTCCCTTCAAAGCTTGAGAGACTGTAGGCCCAGTTTGCAGATCCTCTCCTGAAGCATCACCTTTATGCCCTTCCCTGATAACCCTGCAAATTCTTCTTTCAAATGGTGTCTTCATTTATTTTTCCATGTTATCATTGAGCTTGCCTCCAATATTACCATAGACTGCGCACCCTTACAATATGCTTCACAAAATAATAATTGTGTCACTTTTTGTTTCTTTGTCCATCACTTTCAATCTATTTAGATAGATAGATAGATAGATAGATACATCCATAAATATACCTTATTGATCCTGAGGGAAATTGGGTTTTGTTACAGCTGCACCAACCACGAATAGAGCATAAATATAGCAATACAAAAACCACAAACAATCAAACAACAAGATGCAAACTATGCCAGATGGAAATAAGTTCAGGACCAGCCTATTGGCTCAGGGTGTCTGACCCTCCACGGGAGGAGCTGCAAAGTTCGATGGCCACAGGCAGGAACGACCTCCCATGACGCCCAGTGTTGTATCTCGGTGGAATATGGCCGGAGTCCAACAACAGAAAGTTCAATATCCGGTCTACAAACACGTTCCTCGATCATAATATGACCAGGATTGCACCATCCGTTGTTAACCAGAACAGCAAGCCCCCACCTCCTTTACGCTTACCACTCTCAGTGCACATCCGGTCAGGCCGAACGGTCTGGAAGCCCCCCATGGAAAAGTTTTGATTGGGTATGTCCTCGTGCAGCCCCGTTCCAGTGAAACACATCACACTGCACTCCTGAAATGTTCTCTGACCCCTGGCTAGCGCCGTCAACTCGTCCATTTTATTACCCACCGAACTCCTCTTCTCCATAAGTCTCTGTTGTCTCGACCTGATCCTCTTTCCTCGCCTTTGTGATCCCCCTCTGCATCCTCTGTGTGTTTTCCTCCAGATTTGAGCAGGGGTGTCCACTGCTCTGTTCGCTAAACCGGCCGACATAAGCGCAATCAGCTGGTCCCTAGAATGAACAATGCGACCATACTGCTGCCCCGCTAATGAGACGTGTCAGAATGTAACTATTTCCAGCGCTAAAAACCCAGATAAAACTCTCCACCAGCATGTTAGAGAAGGTGCAGCTTCAACGTGTTACCGTGAAAAAAAAATACAACAGATAATGTAAGTTAAAAAAGAGGAAAAAGGTAAGAAAACTAGTCAGAATGGCTGTAACAGGCTGCATGCACGATTTCATCTGGTTCCTGGACCCGCTGCCAATGGGAATAGTTTCTCCCTTTTTACTTTGTCTGTATCATTCCTGATTTTAAATAGATCTATCAGATTCACTTGCAACTTTCTCTGTTCGTGTGTGTCCAGCCTACGAAAGATTCTCATCCCTTGAACCAACTTAAAGAATCTTTTCTGTATCCTCTCCAAAATCTTTAGTCATAAAATCTTGGAGTTGTACAACACAGCATTTCCCACCTACAGCAATCTCATTTGCCCACATTGGAAATGCATCTTTCTATCCCTTCTCTATTTAAGTGTGTGTCTAAATGTCTCTTAAGCGTATCTGATTCCACCACCTCCTCTGGCAATGTGCCCCAGATATCAACCATTCTGTGTGTAAAAATGTTTTCTCTCAAGTCCCCTTTTTCTCATTTTAAACCTATAACTTTTAAAAAATATTTTTACTATGGAAACGAAAATTCTCTCTTCACAATCTATGTTTCACAAATGAATCCATTGGTGTCATTTATTGTATCTGATGCTCCCAGTGCAGTCTCTAGTATATTGGTATGACCTGACACAGAGAGGGTGATTGCTTCATCAAACACTTTCACTCCATTCACTGTAAGAGCCTGGATCTCTCGATTCTTGATTGTTGCAATGGCCATTGTTGAAGTGGATGGTATTAGATTGGTCTGACTATGGTTCAATAGGCTTGGGCGAGAATAGACCCAGGCTCTAAGTAAATTTCCAGTGAGATTTTTTTTCTGTTAGTACATAGCTAATGCACAGAAAATGGATCCAGAGTTTGTGATATGTGCCTTATGTGAGATGTGAGAAGTTTGGGAAACCTCCAGTCACCCCGATAACTACAACATCATGAAGTGCACCAAGCTGAGCTCCTTAGAGATCATGTTAAGGAACTAGGGCTGAAGCTCGATGACCTTCAGCCTGATATAAAGAATAAGGAGGTGATAGGTAGGAGCTGCAGGGAGGAATTCATCCATAAGTTGCACAAGGCAGGTACCTGGGTGATGTCAGGAGAAGGAAAGGGAATAGGCAGCGAGTGCAGAGTATCTTGTGCTATTCCCCTCATTGATAAGTGGATTGCTTTGGATACTGTTATGAGGGGAGGACTACCAGGGAGAAGCTGCTGCGAGCAGGTCTCTGGCTCTACGGCTTAGAGTGAAAGGTGGGGGGGGGAGGGGGATAAGAGGCAAGCTGTACTGATAGGGAAAGAAATGGGGTTCTGTGGATGAGAATGAGGTTCCCAGATGGTTTGTTGCCTTCCGGCTGGGGGTATCTCACAGATTGAGGCCACGGCACTGTTAAGTGGAAGGCTAGGCAGCCAGAGAGTCATGGTCCATGACAGTACCAATGACATGGGTAGGATGGATGATGAGGTTCTGCAAAGTGAGTTCAGGGAGTTAGGTGCAAAGTTAAAGGACAGGACTTGCAGGATTGTAATCTCAGGATTGCTACCCATGCCACGTGCTAATGAGGCCAGAAATAGGAATACCATGCAGTTTAACACATGGGTAAGGAGCTAGTAGGAGGGAGAGCTACAGATTTTTTGGATCATTGGGTTCTCTTCCTGAAAAAGTAGGACCTGTACAAAAGGAATGGCTTGCTGCTGAACTGAAAGGGGACAAGTATCTTAATGGGAAGGTTTGCTGGTGCTGCTCAAGTGTGGGGCAGGGTTTAAACTAGAGTTGCGGGGGGGTGGGGATTGGGATACAGAGCATCAAAGCAGAGAGTGGAGTGATTGTAGAGAAAGATTCTGTTAAACATATATACCAAGTCAGGAATCAAAAGGTCAAACACGGTGGGTCTAATGTTCAATGCATGAAGTATTGTAGGAAAGGTGGATGAACTTATTTCATGTATCAGCACATGGAATTATGACATTAGTCATTAGTGGGGCTTGGTTGCAGGAGGGCAGGACAGGCATCTCAATGTTCCAGGGTTCCATTGTTTTAGCTGTGATACAGCGGGAGGGATGAAAGGGCAAGGGGTGACATTACTTGTCAGGGAAAATGTCATGGCAGTGCTCAGTCAGGGCAGGCTGGAGAGCTCATCTAGTGAGGATTTCTGGGTACAACAGAAGAATAAGGAGAGTATGACCAGTTTAGTGGGATTATATTGTAGACCACTCAACAGTCTGTGGGATTTAGATGAGCAAATTCTTAGAGGGATCGCAGACTGTTGCATGAAACATATTAAAAGAATGCAAAGAAAATTTACAATGGTGTTGCCAGGACTTGAAGACCTGAGTTATAGGGAAAGATCGAATAGGTTAGGGTTTTATTCCCTAGAACGTAGAAGATTGATTGGAGACTTGCTGCAAATATACAAAATTATGAGGGTTATAGATAGGGTAAATTGCAGTATTCAGGATTAGGCTTTTTCCTAAACAACTGAGGTTATGCTTAAGGGGAATATGAGGGGGAACTTCTTCAGTGGTGGAAGTGTGGAATGAGCCACCAGAGCAACTGATTGATGTGAATTTGTTTTCAGCATACAAGAGAAATTTGGATAGGTACATGGATGGTAGGGGTATGCAAGACTATGGTCCAGGTGCATGTTGATGGGACTAGGCAGATGAATGATTCAGCACAAATTAGATAGGATGAAGGGCCTGGTTTTGTGCTGCAGTGTTTTATGACCCTGTGGCCAACTGTTCTATCCACTTCCCATTCCCATACTGAAATGTCTATCTATGGTTTCCTCCTCCTCCACAACCACATTAAAGCCAGTTGCAGCTTGCAGGAGTAGAACTTTACATTCCATTTGGGGTAGTCTCCAACTGGACAGCAGGAACATCAATTTCTCTAACATCCTGTAACCCCTCTCCTCTGCTTTACTTATTACTGTGCTCCCCATTCCCTTTCTCTTTCTCCTCCCTTGCCCTGAAAATCTGTCTTCACTTTCCTCCCTTGGGTTCCTCGCCGCTTTCCCTTATCCCATGGTTTTCTGTGTTCTTGTATCATGTTCCCTTTTCTTCAGTCCTTTGCCTTCCCCAGCTATCACTTGCCACCTTCTTACATTATTCCTTTTTCTCTCTCTCTTTTCCCCTTTTCCATCCTTCTACCTTCCTCCTCTCACCTGGCTTCATCTAGTACCTGCCAACTTTTTCCCCTCATCTTTTATTCTGGCTTCTGCCCTTCCTTTCCAGTCCTGTTGAAGGATTTCAACCTGAAATATTGACTGTTCATTTTCCTCCATAGATGCTGCCAGATGTGATGTGTTCCTCCAGCTTTTTCTGTGTGTTTCTCCATAATCTTATATACTTCTATTATTTCCACCCTTATCTCTTTGGTTCTAGTAAAACACGGATAGCCAAACCAATTTCTCACACTACTCAAGCCCTCCAACCCGGGCAACATCCTGGTGTATCTCCTCTGGACTCTTTCCAGTCCAGTTACAGCCTTGTGTCCCTTGTAAAGTGTTATAATCAAAAATGGTCATTATTGTCCTGTTGCAGCTAAATCAATTCTTGATTAATGTTCATCTTGTCTTCCTTGTTCCTGTCCTTTCTATATCCATTTGTAAAACTCAGAATTCCAAATATTTGTGTAGACTTTTGTTCAACCTACACTTCTGTTTTATCAAACTATGTACAATTACCACTAGATCCCTCTCTTTTTTCTCTTCTACTGAATTGTGGGTGTAGAGGGATCTGCACCGGATATTGAGGTGAGTGGTCCCGGGTTCAAATCAAGCTGGCTGCTTGTACGCTTTTCATCAGTGTTGGGTATATATACTGTATAATACAATTAGTATATAGACATCCACAGCATAATACGTTTTAAATTGTCCCATTCAGGCCTAAAGATTTCATCACTGTGGGAGGTTTCTTACTCTTGTGGGATGACATCATTCCTGATTGGGGGTGGGGGGGAAGGGGGGCAGTTGGTCGATCTGCTTAGTAGATGAGACTCGTGGCTATGAAACAGTCTCAGGTTCTGGGGCCTCCTCTGTGGTGGTTGTAGGAGTTAACTCAGGGACTGTAGGAAGTGGTTCTAACAGCTCTGGATATACTTCTTCAGGACGTGTTGGCATGCCAGACGGTGCATGGCAAGCTGCTCAATCTGCTGATCTATTCCAGGCCCCAACACAAAGCTTCAAGCCAATGCTTTCATGTTGGCCTCAGTTAGATGACCAGCATGTAGCTTCTCTAGCACTTTAGATCTCAGCTTGGATGGTGCTACAGCTCTCAATCCCTACATAAGACAGCCTCTGCCAAGGGCAAGTTCATCCCAACACTGGTAAAAATGGGGGAACTGGAATTTCTGCAGCACCTTCCAGCATTCTGGGTGGCCATGTAGGCCTGTTTTTTCTTCTTCCTTTCACTTAGGTCATCTCTGCCATAATGTGGAGACTTTCAATTTGCATTAGAGAGAACATGTCAAGAAGACTGTCCTCTTTCTTAAATTTTTCAGGTATTTTCTTTCCCAAGGGTAAAAGGGACAATTCATCAGCATTTTCAGGATTAGTTGTCTTCTTGAATTTGATCTTGTAATTGTGTCCTCCAAGAAACAGAGCCTATCTCTGCATCTGTGCTGTTGCTGCTGATAGAAAACCCTTCTGTGGATTGAAAATGAAAACGAGTGGTTTATGATCAGTAATAAGGGTAAACCCTCTTCTATCCAAGTACTAGTTGAAACAGTTTACAACCAAACCAGACTCAAGCCCTCTCTGCCCTCTCTGTCAATCTGTGCATAATTTTTTCTCTGCAGTGGTAAGGGAGCGTAATGCAAAGGCTATGGGGCTTTCACATCCATCACCCATAACATATGATATGGCTCACCCATACTATAATGTGAGACATCACGGGGACACCTCACTGGATGATGTTGTGGATCATAATGTGTCAACACGGTGTCTGACATCACCATTTCTTTTGTCTATTAGAAAGTCACCTCACACTGCTTTGTCCATTGCCATTTCTTCTCAATCTATATTAATGAGTTGAAGGGGTGGACCACAGTAATCAGGTTTGATAGAAATCTGTTATATTAACTGACAAATCCTGAGAAGGACCATAGTTGTCTTGGAGCATTCACCACTGCTTGAATTTACTCAGCACACTTTTGTAAAACTTGTGAGTCAATGATGTGACCACAGTAAGTGATGCTTTGTTTAAAGAATTCACACTTATTACATCATGATCTGAGCCCATAATCTTCTCATCTTTTTAACACTGTCTTGAAATTTTTGAGTTGTTCTTTGTCATCCTTACCAGTAACAATGTCATTATGGAAATAAATAAAGAGTTGGTATTGATAAAGGGACTCGACCTTTAATGTTGACTCTTAATTCCTTTCCTTTGACTCCAGCATTTTGTATTTGTTACTATGTTTTGTTTGTTGTTGAACAATTTTGCTGTTCCTGAATTTTCACTACATTTTTATGATATTTTGTTTCTTCTTGAATTTGATTTGATTGTTTAATTGGTGATTACAAAGACTGATGGAAATCTTTCTGCTTGTTTGTCACTAAACTTTAAAGATCTATGTGATTCTTTTTCCTCCATCCAGTAACTGTGTATTGAGTACAAACAATCATTTCCACTATTTTCCATTTCTAGATGCAGCATTCCCTTTGTATGCAGTTAGTTGCTTTTCACTCCTTTGATGAATGTTTTCCTTTATCCATCAAGCTCATATTTCAGGATGCGAATTGTTTCTCTTAGATATTTGTTTGATGAAACTTTCTCTGTGCTCATGTCAATGCTTACCTGGGAGTAGTAAATCCTCCAACAACCTGCCGATGCAATGATCAGGCATTTGCCCACCAGGGAATGAATCAAGCTACTTGTCTATGCATAACCTCGCTTCAGATGACATATAGCCACTGCACGTCTGGTGAGAGCATTGTGGTCCCTGTAGTGAATGGCATCAGGAATAATTGAGAAAGCAGCATAGTCCTTCTATATCTGTGAACACTGCAAACATGTTTCAAGTTCTGACAGTTTCATCAGTTCCTAGGGACACCATGATACCTTATGAAGTTAGAAATTGGATGCACTACAGAAATGCTTGTGACCAGGCTCCAAATATCTGCTTTATTAATATCAGGCATTTGATTAGCATTAGTAAACTCTACCATTCTCTATTACTGTAATGTTGTTTTGACTTCACATTTTACAAACATAGGTTGTCCTTTGACTTTTTGATTACTGTTCATACCAAATATCTCATTGCCTCTCTACAAATAATGTGACAAAAGTAGGTGCCTCTGTTTCATGGTTGTCTGGTATAGATCACTGGAAAATTGTAAAGGATCAGAAACCACTGGCTACCTAGCCATTGAGCTGAGAGGGGAAGAAGTGGTTAATGATGATGGGCTATCTGTAGAGATTGCATCTGTGCTTCCCCATTTCAGAATGAGAATCAGAATTAGGTTTATTATCATTGACATATGTTATAAAATGTATTGTTTTGTAGCAGAGTACAGTGCAAGACAAAAAAATATGTAAGTTACAATGAAAAAAATAAGTAAATAGTGTAAAAGATGTATAGTGGGGTAAAGTTCATGAGTTTATGAGCAATATAGAAATCTGATGGTGGAGGGGAGAAAGCTATTCCTAAAACATTGAATGTGTGCATCTTCAAGCTACTCTCAGATGGTAACAATGAGAAGAGGGAATGTCTTGGGTTGTGAGGACTCTCAGTAATACAGTAGATTATTGAAGCACTGTAATTTTAAGATGCCTTCAATGGAGGGAAGCATTGGGCCCGTGATGGAGCTGACTGAGTCTGCAACACTCTGTAGCCTCTTTCAATCGTGTGCTTTGGAGCCTGATTTTGATTGGATGCTTCCCTAATGGTTTATCAAGACAATGCATCTAAAATGTGGTTGTTCTTCAGAGTACCTGAGAAAATAATGAAGCATACATTTAAATGTAATAATTATACTTGCATATTCTGTGATTTACCAGCACAGAGTTCTTAAAAGTCAATAGGAATAGTTGCCTGCCATCATAGAAGAGCTCATCTGAGTCTTGACTGTTTAATTTTCCTTTAATTGTATTTTTCCCCTCTTAATCTCTGCCCTATGCAACAGTAAACATCATACCTCCAAATCCTGAAGCATGGATGCTTGAAATATTGGAATATGTATTCCAAGAAGATGGGGCTCATTTTCCCCCCTGCTTGCAACTTCAATGCAGATTAAGGAAGGAAGAAAAGGAGAATAAAATCCATTTTCACAAATGGAAATTAAAATAGCAGATACTAGATGTAATCATAGAAAGCCTATTTACTATTAAATATTTTAAACTCTTACATGAATTCAATATTAGAAAATAGGAGCAGAGGGTAAGCCATTCAACCTTTCAAGGCAGCATCACATTTCAATATGATTTATCTCAACACTGTATATCTGTTCTTTCTTCATACTTCCTGATTTCTTTTGATTCAGGAAATGTGCCTAATTTCTTTATAAATATGACAGAAATTGGCCTCTGCAGAATTCTGTGGTAACAATTTCCACAGGTTCACCACTCTGCCTGAAGAAATTTCTCCTCATCTCTGTCCTCCACCTTGAGACTGATAATCCTCATTCTAGCCGACCCGGCATGAAAACCATCCTTCCTGCACACTGTTTGTCTACTCTGTCAGAATTCTGTAAGTTTCATTTAGATCCCCTCTCATTCTTCTGAATTCTGGTGAAGACCAGCTTGGCCAATCTCATTGCTCCTCATATAACAGTCTTGTCATCTCCAAATTTTCAAATTTATCTCACCAGGCAATGAATAAAGCTGTAGAGATCCAGAACTTATCCTTTTTACTACTTAATATCACTTATAAATTAATATACAGGAATTTGCTTTTCTATTTGCAAGTAGAAAAAATGCTACAATAATTGATCAGTGCCATCAGTGCTATACAAATCTGCTTTTTCCCTACAGTTTCAAAAGAGCCAAGACAAGGATTATCATTGTTGATACCTTCTCTTTCAGATAGGCAGCGGTCCAATATGATCATTGACACACACTGGTTGATCTATAGCTTGACCAGTATCACGGTACACGTAATATCTTAGAATGCTATTCCAATGTTTATAAAGTTGCGACTTAAAAAAAAAATGAAGCAAACTGAAAGCTACAAAATCACTACTTACTTAACGTTGATGCCGTTTTGTAAATTCAAGATTCATATTTATTTATCACATGTACACTCAAACATACCGTGAAATGTGTCTTTTGTGTTAACAAAGAACACACCTGAGGATGTGCTGGGGGCAGTCTACAAGTGTCACCACGCATTCTAGTGCCAATTTAGCAGATTAATAGAATCCACATTAAAAAAGAATCAGAGAATTTCATTAACGCTAAAATTAAAAGTCAAGATTTAATCATTTAAGGATATTTGATGTCTGAGTTTAATGCACAACGTGCCAGTACCAGCTTGTCCCTCTGATAAAATATGTGTTGATTATGACAAGACCATATTCCAAGCTTTTCATAGGATGGAGGAGTTCGTGAGTGAGCCCTCTCTAATCCATCTGTTCTGATTGTGTTTACCAGATCTGTAGAAGACATCTGCTTTAGCTTCCGGGAGTCTTTGACCAATGACCAGTCAAAGTTAAGGAGCATTCAGGATGTTATTGAGAACCATGAGTCTGTTTATTGAGAGAACACAGAAGCAAGAGGAAGAATTGCACTACCTCACCAACTCTTCATCAAACTGCTCTGTCACGTCCCTTCTTTCCCAAGTATGAAAAAGTCTGTGATTCCCACATTGATCTCATCAATCAATTCATGACCCATAGAACTCAAAAGGAATTAAGTCTCACTCAATCCAGAGAGATTACCATACAGGAAGACACAAATTCGTATTTGGTAATGTTTCACTATTGCATGATTGAAAGGGTATATAAATAAATAAATAGACTGTGTTCAAAGAAATCAGCTACTTATATTTGTAATAGGAGAAAATGTGCCAAAGGTCAGATCTGCAAGGTCTTTGGCCTAAGTGAATACCAGGGGTGTAATAAGAAATTCTTAGAGTCATATACAATCATAGAGTTATACATCATGGAAACAGACTCTCCAGCCTAAATGGTTCATGATGAGCAAAATGCCCTAGCCAAATTATTTTTATTTTCCATGTACTTCTAAACCTTTCTAAGTACCTGTCCAACTGACTTTTCTGAAGTTGTTATTGTGTCTGTCTCAAGTTCTTTTAGGAGTATCCCTTTAGTGCCTTTCTCACTGCAATCTGCATCATGAAACTTTCCTTTAAGCAATGGACTGAATGACATTTAGATCTCATGATCGCTTGAAGGACTTAATGAACCATACAAGCAAGACACCTTTAAGAGAAGGTGTAACTGCACCAGACAATGAAATAATGGCCACACAACATACAGATGTCCTTTTGAGGATTTATTTTTATTTCTCTCTCTCTCTTTCTTCATTAGACACCATGAAAACTACAAGAAAATAAAGGACATAAAAAGTTTGCAACATACACCTCTCAGTCTTTTAAAGTCTCTCAAGCTAGTGTCTGCCGATTAACAGGCCCAAACACGTTAGCACATCAGAGCTGTGCTGAAATTAAATAAATCACTAAAATGTATCACACTGTTCACATAAAGGCACCTCAACAACATTATATAAAACAAATAAAAAAAAAACAATTACCGTGTGCACCTCTTAGACCACATACAGAAAAAGCTTATTTTAGGGCCATTTGTCTTTCTCTGCTTCCATGTTGGTTCTGACCCATAATACCACAGTCATGCCTTTGGTCATGTGACCCGTTATACTCTGGTCATTAAATAAACCTTACATAAAATATTTTAAGGTGATAAATTGATCATGAATTTATGACAAAAACATAAAATAAACATCTCAATGAAACATGTCCCTGAGACAGTTACACTCCCAGCAAATTACGATGGTTTATGATAATCTTTATACAAATATTTGAATAAATCTAGTAATTTCTGGAACCAAATAATTGGTATTTGTAACAAACTCTAAAGTGAAGACTGTTACTTTAAGCAACACACATCAGGACGAAGGGTCTTGGCCCGAAACGTCGACCGTACCTCTTCCTAGAGATGCTGCCTGGCCTGCTGCGTTCACCAGCAACTTTGATGTGTGCTGCTTGAATTTCCAGCATCTGCAGAATTCCTCGTGTTTACTGATACTTTAAACTGTCCACGCAGGTAGGCAGTAATCTAGGATCAGACATGTGACCACACCACCTCTTGGTAGGATTACTGGATGCTTCAAGTCGAGAGGTAAAGAAGCCTTCTTTAAGGGGGAGATTCAAACAAGAGGACATGAGTTGAGAGTTAAAGGGCAAAAGTTTAGGGGTAATATGAGGGGGAATTTTTCTTTACTCAGAAAGTGGTAGCTGTGCGGAACGAGCTTCCAGCAGAAGTGGTTGAGGCAGGTTTGATGTTGTCGTTTAAAGTTAAATTGGACAGCTATATGGACAGGAAAGGAATGGAGGGTTATGAGCTAAGTGCAGGTCAGTGGGACTAGGTGAGAGTAAGAGTTCGGCATGGACTAGAAGGGCTGAGATGGCCTGTTTCTGTGCTGTAATTGTTATATGGTTAATCGCCCTCTCTCCCTGAGAACACCAGAAATGGGTCAAGTTGGAACAATGGATGGCTGTGTGGCAGTTTGTTAGTACTCAGTATTTGCATTTCTTCTTTGAAGGCATCCCTTTGTGCCAATTTTACAAGCATAAAACTGGCCTTTCTTCTGTCTTTGATATTTATGGGTTTTGCTGTTTTGGCTCTCTTTGCTAGTTGCTGGATTTGGGCAACCACATTCAATGCTGTATGCCATTTTGAGAACCATTTAAGTCTCTCCAAGTAATTGTCCTCTTCTACCGCCTTTGTTTGTAGTATTTGTGTCGTTTTGACTTCATGATTGCCCACCAGAAGCTCTGGAGATTCCTTTGATATGACAATCTCTCTTTCCCACAGAAACTTGGGTCCAGTAAGCCAATTTGGGGCCTCTGGAAGCATGATCCGCCGGATTTGATCAGGATCGATATAATACCACTGTGCTGGCTCAGTTGCTTCTCTGCTTTTTTGGACTCGATTTGCAATGAAAATGTGAAACCTTTGGGCTTCATTATGAATGTTGCCCAAGACTACCTGGGAATCTGTCTAAAAACACTCGATAAATTTTGAGCTCCTGCTCCTCCTTTAGCATACTGCTGAACGCTGAGGAGACCACTGCATCTGTTAACTCCAGCCTTGGTATGGTTACAACTCTTGTGGGTGCAACCCTTGCCTTACCTATGACTAAGCAGCAATGCACTTTGTCCTCACTCAGTACTGGGATATATGAGCACTGATAGTATCCATGGCTACTCGCATCCGAAAAGTGATGCAGTTCAAAGCTCTGGACCTTCCCTAGGTTTTCTGGAGCAAAGCATCTTGGAATCTGGAGTTTTTGCAGATTCCTTAGATCATTCAGCCAGCTCTCCCATCGTGGTTTTAATTCTCCAGGCAGTGGTTCGTCCCATCCAATGCTCTTTTGGCACATTTCCTTTAATACTTTCTTTCCTAGTAGGAGGAAGGGAGCTAGGAAGCCTAGTGGGTCAAACACAGAGGCTACAGTCGAGAGGATTCCCTGTCATGTTGCTAGTATTTTGTTTGGGGCGACTTTAAAGGAGAAGGTGTCACTGATCACATTCCACTTTACTCCCAACACAGTCTGGACTGGGAGTTCATCATAATTGAGGTCCACATTCTGAACTCCACTAGCTCGTTCACTGTAGGGAATTGACTCCGAGACTTCTCTGTTGTTGGAGATGTAATCTCCCTTTTGCACACACGTTTTGTACTTCTCTCACTAGTTTGATGGCTGTGTCAACAGATTCTGCACTGATGAGGCCATCATTGACACAGAAATTTTTTCTGATGAAGTTGGCTGCTGCTGGATACTCTTCTTCATTCTGGCTCACAAGATATTTCATTCCATAATTTGCACAGCCAGGAGAGGATGCTGCTCCAAAGAGATGGACCTTCATGCAATATTCTTTTGGCTCTAGATTTGTATTGCTATATTCCCGCCACAGGAACAGTAAGTAGTCTCTGTCCTCTTGGCTTACATGGAACTGTGGAACATTTTTTCCACATCACGGATGACTGCGACTGGGTGCTTATGGAATCTGCAGAGCACTCCTGTCAGCCCGTTTGTGAGATCAGGTCCAGCTAGTGAGTGATCATTCAGAGCTGTGCCATCATACGTAACAGAACAGTCGAACACAACCCAAAGTTTTCCTAGCTTTCTTGGGTGATAGACTCCTTGGTGAGGAATATACCACACATTTCCTGCTTTGCTTTGATCTTCAGCTCTCTCCACATCACCATCCTTGAAGACACCTTCCATAAATTTAACATAATTATCCTTGAATTTGGGATTTTTCTCAAGTTTCCCCTTCAGGTGCTTCAGCCGCACCAGAGCCAGCCACTTATTTTCTGGCAGTTGAGGGTGTGTCTTAAAGATGAGGGGCATTCCCAGGTGCCCATCTGCATTCTGGTGTATTCTTTCATTCAGTAATTGCATGAACTGTGAGTCATCTTGTGATATGCTTTTTTCCCCAGGGTTTGTACCTCTGAAGTCTAATTCAAGGGCTCTAATGACAGTGGCTGGTGTCAATGGTGGAAATTCTTTGACAGATACATGATGGCACAGACCTGTCATTTCTGTTGACTTTGCGACCCGTGGTGAGCAGCCAACAATGCTCCAACCCAGGTCAGTCTTGATGGCATACAGCTCATCGTCACCTCCTGTGATGACATGCTGTGGTGCTAACGCTCTCAAGCAGTTGTAGCCTATCAGGAGTCCAGCCTCACAATCCATCAGCTCTGGTATTTCCTGTGCTATTCTATTCAGATGTTTCCACCTTTTAGCGGTTTCAGGTGTAGGAATTTGGGAAGGTTCAAGTGGGATGAAATCTCTGGTATAGGCAAGTGGCAAACTGATGAAATTTTGCAAGGAAAACCCTCTAACTCTAAGCCCACTAACTCTTCCACTGTGAACAATGGAATCTTTTCCCATCATAGTGGTAAGCTTTAACTTCACTGGCTCTAATCCTGCCCCCACCTTCTCACATACCTCTTGGTCTACAAAAGTGTTGCTACTCTGTGTATCCAGTATGGCATACACTAAGGTCTCTGTTTTAGGGGTAGTGATTGAAGAAATCCATACAGACACTATCATGGATGTGCTCCCACCATCACCTCCATTTGTGCAACAAGAAAGAGAAGATGTATTTTCTTCCTCTTGCATAACATGAGAAGATGTGTCTGCTGCAGCAGATGGACGGTCTTCATGAAGTGGTGTTGGATGATGCTTCTTACATATGCCCAAGTAGCTTTGCTCTTACAATCCTTTGAATTGTGTCCTCTCCTAAGACAGCCAAAGCACAGGTTATTGTCCAATATGAATCTTCTCTTCTCCTCCACTGGCTTATTGGCGAGCTTCTGGCACCTGTGGATGGAGTGGTTTTCCCCACAGCCCAAGCATGTGACTGGGTTTGAAGATGAAAACGAAGTGTTTACCTTCTTGGATCCATCTGAATCCTTTGAGCTGTTCTCCACGGCACTGTATGTTTCCATCACGGTACATGATTTATCCGACACTTTCACATTTGTAATAAACGTGTTAGCTTTTGTGTGCTTCATGTCTCTAGGTGACTTTTCTTCAGTAGGCTTCAAAGCATGAAAGTATGTTACAGGATTTTTGATTCTTGTGCCACAAAATTAGCAAACTCCTCGAAATCAGGGAATTCCCCCATTTGTCGCAACTGCTTTGTGACACGACGATTCCAGCGAGAGGTCACCCAAGCAGGGAGTTTTTGGAGTATCTTTTGATTCTGTTCACAGTCATTTAACACCTGAAGCCCTTTGATATATGGCACGGCATTGCTACAGGCTGTCAGAAAATCACTGAATTGTCTCGGTTTAACTGACTCCCGTGAGCCAATCTTTGGCCAGTTGTTCGGTTTTTCTCTAAATGCGCGCTGGGTTACAAAGGAGCGGCCGTACCGAGCATTCAAAGCCTCCCATGCCTGGTCATCGACTTCATCATCCTTTCTGTAGAAGCTTCCTTCCAATACAGATCCTGCCTCACCACCGATGTATTTCTGTAGGTAGAACGACCTGTCAACTGGATTTGTGCATCGCAGTTCTATTAATGCTTTGAAACTTGTGCTCCACTCTGGGAACTGAAGTGGGTCCCCTGAGAAGACTGAGGGCTCAGGTGCAGAAAATCTGGTGAGAACCATTCATGTAGGTCTTGTACTAATGATGCTTCATTGTTTGTTTGTTCATTGTTTTAGTTCTTACATGTTTGTCCCCCTTTAACTTCTTTATAAGGTATTGGAAGACAGTTAGTCAGCTCAGTGCTTGCTGTTCTACTTTCCACCAAGGCCTCACCTGAGTCAGCTTCAGAGTAAGCCGTAAGCTTTGCGGCTATTACCTGAAGATCTCTCTGACTTTCCAATCTTTTAAGTTCTTGCCTTTGTACAGCCATTGCTTCCTCCATCTCCATTTTGGCCTGCTTTGCAGCAAACTGTGCAGCACACTCTGCTCTTTTTGCTGTGATGCTTTGCTGTTCTGATAAACAGCTTGAGTGGCAGCTACGAACAGTGGATTTGGAGATCGTAGTCCCAAATATCGACTGGGCATGCTCTCTATCAAGCATCATACAAAGTCTTGCATTTTCTGCCTTAGCATCAAACTCCTCTTGCCCCATCTCACTTATATGTACTTTCATTAGCCCCATTAAATCTGTTGTTACTGCTGTGCAGGAATCCATCTTTCTTCTAATCTCAGTAGAAGGTGCCAATTGGGATCGTATATTTTCATACACATCTCTCACTTGTGTCTCCAGCCCTTCAATAGCATCCATCATGTCACCTAAGTCTTGGTCAGAGCACTCATCCTTAAATTTGGTACGTATAGCTCTAACTTGGTCTTTCCAGCTTTCATATAGCTCGATGAATTCACTTTCCCTCTGAGAAGCCTCTTGCTGCTTAAGCTCCAGCATTTTAGGGGTTAAATTTCTTTCCTGTGAAGATTTCCGAGGTTTGACTCTCCTTGAAGAGGCATTGAGCATGTTTTAGAAAAAGAAACACTGTATCTATCACCAAGTCATTGCTGAGTATGCATATAACCTTTTGCAACACTGTAATTGTCAGTGCAATCCAAGTACTAATATTTGGTAACTGTTTACTCAATACACCTCCTAATACTCCTTTGTTTATGCGTTTGAACTCTCAGATCAAAAACACCATTAGAACATTCATAGAAATGCCACTAGTAAAGCAGGAACAACAATTAGGCTATAATGATAAATCAATTACTTTTCTCATCAATAAACCAGTATTTTAACAAGTATTTTTCAAATTTTACGTATGTCCATAAGGTAGTAAAGGTAGCACAATCAAACCTGACACCATCTGCAGAACTGCATTTTCCTGCCTGAAGACAGCAAGGGAATGAAACAGACACTGCACTCTGAAGCCCGTAGAGAGGATATTCGCAAGGCTGTAGCCTGCACTGGTAAACATTGCTCTCTCTTGGTGAAATCGCGGTATTCTCGACCTGACAGTGTCAGGAACCAACACGCCCGTTTTCTCCTGTGAATCGACAAGCCTTTTCTCCAGTGAGTTCTCCGGCCACACACTGCCCCAGCAATCGTGCTTCCTCCTCTCTTCTTCCCAGAGACGCGGCGCTTCTTACGTTGAACTCTCGGCCACATCGGCCGAACGTTTTCACTGTAACTGCACCAGTCCAATGAAATAATGGCCACGCAACATACAGATATCCTTGAAAATTCATTTTTGTTCCTTTCTCTCTCTTTCTTCATTAGACACCATGAAAACTACAAGAAAATAAAGGACATAAAAAGTTTGCTACATACATCTCTCAGTCTTTTAAAGTCTCTCACGCTAGAGTCCGCCGATAAACAGGTCCAAACATGTTAGCACATCAGAGATGCATGAAATCAAATAAATCACTAAAATGTATCACACTGTTCATATAAAGGCACCTCAACAACATTATATAAAACAAATGAAAAAAACAATTACCGTGTGCGTCCCTTAGACTACATACAGAATAAGCTTATTTTAGGGCCATTTGTCTTTCTCTGCTTCCATGTTGGTTCTGACCCATAATGCCACAGTCATGCCTTTATTGAACTCTGGTCATGTGACCCATTATACTCTGGTCATTAAATAAACCTTACATAAGATATTTTAAGGTGATAAATTAATCATGAGTTTGTGACAAAAACATAAAATAAACATCTCAATGAAACATGTCCCTGAGACAGTTACAGAAGGAAGGCTCATTGCCCTGGCCGAAAGCAAGGCAGGAGAGGGGAACTCCAAACCAGAATGAAACACAGAGGGATGAAGCTTCCTCTGCCCAGCAACTTGTTAGCAAATTTGCAGTCGCTGTTGAATAAGATTGAGGACCTGAGGGCAAGGCTGCTGTATCGAAGAGAACTGAGTAGTTGTTCCATTGTATGCTTCATTGAAAGGTGGATTTCTCCTGGCATGCCAGATACAGAGATCAGAACTGATAGCTTCTCGGTTTACAGAATGGATCGGACTGCTGAGTTGGAAGAGGCAAAAGGAGGAGATGTATGTTTTATGATAAAATCTCGTTGGTGCTCTGATATGATGTTTTTGGTGAACTCATGTTCCCTGACCTTTAATATCACCACTTCTTATAAAGTTAAATTAAGTGCTGTCAATGACAACAGGGCTTCACTTCCAGATGAGCTCAATAGCCTCTCTACTCACTTTGACCCAACAAAACGTGGAGGAACCATCACAAACTCCTACATCCATTGATAATCCTATGATTTCAGTCCCTAAAACAGATGTGTGAGCTGCCTTCAGGAAGGTGATTCCACAAAAAACATTCCACTGGATGGGTTATCTATCCACGTACTTAAGATCTATGCTGATCAACTGACTGGTGTTCTCAGTGAGATCTTCGACCTCTTGTTTCGGCAGTGTGGTACCCACCTGTGTCACAGCCTGGTATGGAGACGCCAATGCCCTTGAACAGAAAGTCCTACGAAAAGTAGTGGATACGGCCCAGTCCATCATGGGCTTCCGACCATTGAGCACATCTACATGAAATACAGTCACAGGAAAGCATCATTCCTTATCAGGGACACTGCCACCCATAACATGCTCTCTTCCTGCAGCTGCCATCAGGAAGAAGGTACGAGAGCCTTAGGCCTTGCACCACCAGGTTTAAGAACTGTTACTACCCCTCAGCCATCAGGCATTTGAACAAAGGAGATAACTTCACTCAACCTCTCTTGCCCTATTATTGAAATGTTCCCACTACCAATGAACTCACTTTCAAGGACTCTTCATCTCATGCTCTCGATATTTATTGCTTATTTATTTATATTATTGTTTCTTCTTTTTGCATTTATACAGTTTGTTGTCTTCCGCCCTGTGGTTGAAAACCCTAGTTTGGCGGTCATTCAACCCCTCCCTCCCTACACATTGTAGCATCCAACAATACAAAAAAACCGTCAATTTCCATTAACTAAAAAAGCCTTAAAGTATGCATAACTTCTCTATGCAATCCAGGTAGGGCTTTGGTGAGACTTCACCTGGATTCAGATGAAATTTAAGTGCTTCTCTGACCTGGTAGCAATTTGATTAAATTATAAAGATGTTTTTCATATTTCCTGGGTCAAATTCCCTTATATTTTGAATGGCTGACTAGTTGTCCACATCAATCCTATAAATAATAAAGAAATACAAAAATACAATAAAACCCTCACCTAATGGGGTAATCCAAAACTAGAGGCCATAACATTTCAATTAGAATGAGCCCAATCAGGGAATTAGCACGGAGGTTTTTCTCAAAGGACAGTAGAAACTTGGAAGTCATCTCCAAAAAGCTATTAGGTAAAAGATTTTTTTCTTAAGAAAGGAAATTAAGGAACCAAATGGGTAAGAAATAGTTCACGTACTGATCATTAAAGGCAGCAACTATTTAAGAGCTTAAGGGCTTAAGTGACTATTGCAAAATTAATATCATTAAGAGGTGACTGTTTATTTCTTAAGCTATCAGTGATTAGACAAAACAAGCATTGCCAAATGGAAAACGTGGTAAATTAGATGAGATCCTTATTGAGCTTTGAATGCCTTTTTCTTTACTCCAGTGCTTTTGCAATGAATTGGAAGATTAAAGAAAGCAATCTGAAGTTAGCAAGTGTGAAGTTACCATGCAGTCCAAGAAACAATTAACTTTGTGAAAATTAACTGAAGTTGCCCAATGAGATTCAAGTTACCCAAAGTTGTTTTTACTGTTATTGAGTAAATATGCATAAAGATCAAGGCCTAGTTTTGAAAAATATCAAATTTATTTAGTAGTTTAAAGTAGAACTCAAAGTGAAATTTCAATGTGAGTTTTCAATGTAAAAATTCAAAACATTCTTGATGAATATGTTGTCTCCCAGTCCTTGCCCTGCCATTCCATTGAACGCTAAATCACTGTATGATGTTATTAACTCTGGAGAGTCTTATGTTCCTATGAAGTATATCCTATGTTCGGATGTTCAGTTCATCGGCAACATGTCTTCCCATTTCACCATTATGTTTTCCTGAATCCTCCTACTCATTATTAAGTATACTTCTAAATTTTGGATTGTCAACAAACATTGCAGTTAAATTCAGGTCATTTATATATCTGATAATATAGAGCAAAAATTCAAAATCAAACTTGTAGAACAATACAGTTTGCTTCTGCCTTGTAAATGACCATTTTGCAAAAGCAGCTGATGCTGTTTTTAATTCATAGCACATTTTTTTCATAAATTTTGTAACCCAAATTTGCCACTAATCTAATCAGCCCAATGTGAGGCACCTTCTCAAATGCCTTTTGGAAGTCCAATGCCGAGAAATTCCGATGGAACTAACCAGGTTTTGTATCTTTCCAAACTTGAAAGTGCATCCACCAGTCCTCTTCACGAATGCTGTCTAGGGAGATGGGCCAAGGAGGTATGGCTAGGAGTGTGGCATCTTCATTCTTCAGGAGCCCAGTAGCACACTACTCTTACCTTTATTCTACCAAATGTATTAGTCTCAGTACGGATACTGATTTTATGTTACTGGAGCCCCTCCATCCAGACGGTGCTCTCTTCACACTGCTGACATTGGGAAGGAGGTGCAGGAGCTTAGATTCCACACCATCAGATTCAGGAACTCTTTTAACTCTTCAACTATCAGGCTTGTGAATCAGCATGGTAATTTTACTCACCTGACACCGAACTTATCACTGAACACAAACTTTATTCTCACTTTCAAGATCTCTACAGCTCACATTCTTGGTACTTTTTATATTATTACATTTGTACATTGGTTGTTTGTCAGTCTTTGTGTGTAGTTTTTAATATTTAGTTAACAAATAATAAATATGACCATTTTATACAATATATCCAGTTTTATTTCACCAGGCTAACTTGGAGAAAAAAATAGTAACAACCTCAGAACGAATATTTTTTTAAATTAGTCAACAACAAATAGACAGCAAAGAGATTAACTTTTGCACAACGTTTATGCCTCTGTAGATTTTTCTTTACTGGCCGCTAGACATTTCAGGCAATTTAACAGTTATCATTTCCTGATATTCAGTCAATATTGTCTATCTTTTGTTACCTCACGAGTTCTAGGTAGAGACAAACCTGGGAATCTTCTCCCAAGATTGCATAATACAGACAGGTTGGTTTGAATTTTTAATTGTATGATTATTATTTTATATGTACTGTGTAATTACATTTACAGTCTCAGGAGTGTTATCAACATATCATAATATTTTTATTCCAATAATGAAACCTTGTTAATTTTTCCAGTGTTTGTCTGGTCTCTGTTTCCCCACTTGTATTGCACTATTCCCTGATATTTTCTTTATTTTTTATTCCCCTCAAGATCTGTAAACCTCTGGAACCACTCATGTGAATCAATTCCAAAGGCTGAAACTGCAAAGCCCCCAGTATTTGACTTCAGAAGAATGTGTTCAATATTTTAACTTTCATCTCTACCATTTAATTTCTATTCTTTTCTTCAGAATTCAGCTCTGCCATAGGGCTCATGGTATCATCGCTTTTAATTTTTCAGTTTGCACCATCATTAGTTTAACTTTGAACTCATCTTTAAAAGGAGTCACATACCTACCTCATATTTCATAAATAATCATATCACTTTTTAAAACTCTTTACATTCTGGCAGGTTGACACATTGAAGATCACAGCATGAAATAGTACACAACCCAAATAAAACTGACTTTAAAAGGATAAATTTCAAACAGTTTCAGTAAAACTAAAAAGGTGACTGGATGAAAAAAAAGCGAGTGTTCAGTATTGACCACTAACCACAATAGTGGAGTAATGGCATCAGAACTGGCGCACATGTAGACAAAAAATACTTCCAGCAGTTCTAGCGGTGTTAATTGTGAATGAATAGTGATCTCTACTCTCAGCCACACAATGGGAGCTTAGTGGATGATATTGAAAAATATCTGTACGCATGGTATCCTGCAAGTCTCATTCTTACTCTCCTTAACACTTCACTTTCACAATTTCCCCATTGCTCTATTCTCTAAAGATATCCTCATCTATTTCCATTTTCTAACATTACATGGAAGGAAACTATGATGCATTGCTCTATTATTTACCCCAGCTGAACCTTCAACTCTATTTAGATTATTTGTGATTGGGTAAAATTAACAAATTGCCCTGACTTACAGACACCTGAGACCTTTCAAACCTCTGGTTCTCTCGTCGGCGCTGGCTGAGGGAGGAGATGGTGGGAGATTTGAGGGTGGGAGGGGGAGGAGGAGGGGGAGATCCGGGGTGGTGGGAGGGGGAGGAGGAGGGGGAGATCCGGGGTGGTGGGCGAGGGCAGGAGGGGGAGGGATGGAGCTAGGAGCTGGAAGGTTGATGGGCAAAAGGGATATCTCTTACTATCTCTTCTTTCAGTTAGTCCTGATGAAGGGTCTCAGCCTGAAACGCCGACTGTACCGCTTCCTATAGATGCTGCCTGGCCTGCTGCGTTCACCAGCAATTTTTATGTGTGTCTCTGTCCTATGTTACTTTTTGTATTGTTGCACTGTCCACAGTGTTTGAGGTTTTATTTTTTATGCCATGCCATTAGTGCTTAAAACCATGAAAAAATGCAAACAGTGACAATGCACATCAGAATCAGAATTAGGTTAATTATCACTGGCATGTGACGTGAATTTTGTTAACTTAGCATCAGCAGTTCAATGCAATACATAATCAAGCAGAGAGAAAAAAATAATAATGATAACTAAAATAAAACAATAAATAAACAAGTAAATCAATTATGTATATTGAATAGATTACTAAAAATGCTCAAAAACAGAAATACTGTATATTAAAAAGTGAAGTAGTGTCGAAAGCTTCAATGTCCATTTAGGAATCAGATGGCAGAGGGAAAGAAGCTGTTCCTGAATCACTGAGTGTGTGCCTTCAGACTTCTGTACCTCCTACCTGATGGTAGCAATAAGAACTCGGCATGGCCTGAGTGATGTAAGTCTTTTATAATGGACGCTGCCTTTCTGAGACACTGCTTCCTAAAGGTGTCCTAGGTACTTTGTAAGCTAGTGCCCAAGATGGAGCTGACTAGATTTACAACCTTCTGCAGCTTCTTTCGGTCCTGTGCAGTAGCCCCACAATACCAGACAGTGATGCAGCCTGTCAGAATGCTGTACAACTATAGAAGTTTTTCAGCGTACTTGTTGACATGCCAAATTGATTCAAACTCCTAATAAAGTATAGCCGTTATCTTGCCTTCTTTATGACTACATCAATACGTTCGGACCAGGTTAGATCCTCTGAGATCTTGACACCCAGCAACTTGAAGCTGCTCAGTCTCTCTACTTCTGATCCCTCTATGAGGATTGGTATGTGTTCCTTCTTCTTACCCTTCCTGAAGTCCACAATCAGCTCCTTCGACTTACTGACATTGAGTGCCAGGTTGTTGCTGGAGCACCATTCCACTAGCTGGTGTATCTCACTCTTGTCACCATCTGAGATTCGACCAACAATGGTTGTATTGTCAGTCGATTTGTAGATGGTGTTTGAGCTATGACTAGCCACACAGTCATGTGTATACAGAGAGTGGAGCAGTGGGCTAACAGACACCCCTGTGGTGCGCCAGTGTTGGTCGTCAGCGAAGAGGATATGTTATTACCAATCTGCAGAGACTGTGGTTTTCCGGTTAGGAAGTCAAGGATCCAATTACAGAGGGAGGTACAGAGGCGCAAGTTCTGCAACTTCTCAATCAGGATTGTGGGAATGATGGTATTAAATGCTGAACTATAGTCGATGAACAGCATCCTGATGTAGGTGTTTGTGTTGTCTAGGTGGTCTAAAGCCATGTGAAGAGCCATGGAGATTGTGTCTGCGGTTGACCTATGGTGACAATAATCAAATTGCAATGGGTTCAGGTCCTTGCTGAGGCAGGAGTTCAGTCTAGTCATAACTAACCTCTCAAAGTATTTCATCACTGTCGATGTGAGTGCTACCAGGTGATAGTCGTTAAGGCAGCCTAGATTATTCTTCTTTGGCACTGGTATAATTATTGGCTCTTTAAGGCAAGGGGGAGTTTCTGTCTGTAGCAGTAAGAGGTTGAAAATGTCCTTGAACACTCCCACTAGTTGGTTGGCACATGACCCTTGACATTGTTTTTTCATGGTATTACTGTATCTACAGTTCATTTTTAAAAATCCAAATATCATGACTTCCTGCTGACGTTCAAAAAACCTATTGCTAGACCATGAATATTATCACTGACAAAGCATACAAAAAACTCCTGTGTAGAGAACCATAAAGGTTTACAACCTCCTGTGTAAGAAGATATTTTCTTATATCTACCTTTAAATTCAGCCTCATACTCATAATTAATTCAACAATTCTGGCTACTCCAGTCAAAGAAAGCTCTTTCTCAAAACTACTTGTCATTCAGTATCATTCAAAATTTTATGTTTGGATGATATTATTTTCCATTTTTGTGAAGTCATGAACATAGATCAATGTCACCTCATCGGATAAGCCCTAACCCTAAGAATGTCTATATGTTCACTTTTCAATATGATTTGATTCTGACCCTGGAAGTAGACAAATTGGACAATGAGGCAAGAGAAATAAGTCTCATGCAGAGGTACTTAATTGTGAAAATATATTACAACAAGATGAAAAAGGGACCTTTAAAAAATTAACTGGGAAAGAAATGCTAAATTGAATTGCAAATTAGCAGTGGATATTTAAGAATTATAAAGGTGCAAATCAAACAGATTTCCATGAAGCCAAAAAAAAAGGCTGGATGAAACCAGAGACTGTTCAAAGTAAACTTGTGACAGAAATAAAAAAGAACACCCAAGGCAAGTGTTTTGCTACTGACACACGTCACTAAAATAAATAGCTCAGATTAACCCTACTATGTATTGAATGTTTATTGCAATATGTACATTTGTAAATTGCGAAGCATGAATTTTCTTAGATAAAATGTATAGGGACATTCAAATAAGCTTTACAATCAAGAAATATTAAGACTTACAGGGTTTAGTAATAAAAAGATAAAAATTGAGGTAAATTGGAAAACATAGCAAATCTAAGAAGATAGAGGTTAGAATGCTTAGAGGAAGATGCTGAGAAAATTACTGAAAATAGATAAGAAATGTTATTGCCTTATAAGGCTTTCAATTAGCTTAATTAATGATCAAAGGATAATTTAAGTCTGAGCAAGCCAAGAAGAAATAAATACCAGTTTCTGGAGGAGATCTTCTAGTTTTTTTGAATTATTCTGGTTGAATATAGATAGTTCATCAAGTTATTCTGTAAAGAGCAACCCAACAAAATAGGTTACAAGATAGATATCATCAAAACCCAATGGTTTACATTTATGGGAGTCTATGGAACCAATAATGGAACTCTAGTGTTTGATTTTAAAGAAAATTAAAATTGTACCTGAAGACTGAATAGTGTGGATGTGGCTTCACTTTCAAAGGCTAACACATCAAATTACAAATCAGTTATTGGTACTAATGTTGTCAATGTACTGTGTGGGCTAACTACTTATACCTAAATCATTCACGAAGCCTTCTGGTAGATTGATTTTTTTTTACCAAACTTTCCATGTTCCCTAAAATTTTAACAGAGGGGATTGTCAATGTAAATATAATGTGCTTCACCTGAATTTTTGAAAGGAATTGAATAGCACTCCACTGTATGGAGAAAGGCTGAACAATTTGGGCCTGCCAACATTGTAATATACATACACCAATGAGAAATGATCCTATTGAAATAAAATAATTAAGATTCAGAGTTGTAGGGCACAGATTCAGGAACAAGGGATCACCCATTTTGATGGAAGGTGTGGAGGAATATCCTCCCTCAGAGAATCACGACTCTATGGAATTATCTACTCCAGAAAACTGCAGATGCAGATCATTATTTAATCAGATATATTTAAACTGGAGGCTTTGAAGTAGGGGGCAGTCAAGTTTTGTGGAGTGAGACCAGCAAAGTGGTGTTTATTTTTGGTGTTATTGGATCAGCAATAAGATGGAGACGGAGGCGGAGTTAAGGTGGTGCTAAACAGCGACTCCTTCGCTTGCATCTTTGGAAACTGCTCTATTTGCATCTTTAACATCTTTATTTTTCCCTTTCAGGATACTTTTGAAGAACCTGACCTGGAGTTACACACAGACTTCAGTTTTTTGTTGGAATGGGACACGTTCTCGGGGTTTCAGGACCAGACATTTTTCGGCACGCCAAGGAGTCAGCCTGAGCGGCAGCCTAGTATTTGGAAACCTAAGATCTCGGGGCTCTGGAGACAGGCATGAGGGTCGGTGTCACGGCAGGAGACTCATATGTCGTTGGGGAGGCCAGAAAATCTTTCGCTGTGGGCTTGAAGACTCGAGATCTTTGTGATCTTCGGACACAGAGCTCATAAAAAGCGACGAAACGGACTTTTTAACATTGTAAACCAGTGGGTTGTTGTTATGTCTCCCGCTTGCTGTGAATAATGGGGGACACCTCCCCCTCCCTTATTAGGGAGAGAGAGAACCTGTGGGTTGCCGAATGCCGGATGAATTGCAATAGTCTGGGGGTAACTGCAAGGTCTACGTCTTGGCTATTACTTAGCTCATGCTTGTGCTCAGTAGCAGGTGCACTTTTTGCTTTGCCAGTGGGGGGAGGGGGAATTGTTGCTCATTGCTGCTTACATGCGGAGGGGAGAGCTGGGGGGGGGGAATTTGGAGTTCTCACATTTAACTGTTGTTCATTGTTTGAGGCACTTCTCTGTTTTTGTGGATGGTTGTGAAGAAAAAGCATTTCAGGATGTATATTGTATACATTCCGCTGACGTTAATTTGGACCTTTGAACCTTTGAACCTTGAGGTTTGGATGAGCCTTAATCATCCTTCTGCCTTTAACATGGAGACACAAAGCACCATAAATCCTGGAATCAGAAGCAAAAAGTAAACTGTTGGATGAATCCAATGGGTTAAGCAGCATCTGTGGATCTCATCAAGGGAACTGTTGATGTTTCAAGTTAAGATTCTGTATCCAGACCCATAACATGGACGTGAGTGTGATCAAAGTCACTGGAGAGACACTGAAGCTAGTGATATAGAAGTCTTTATTCATCACAACAAGTTGGCATCATTCTGGAGTTGCTCTTGGTAGAAGCTCACAAACTCAAAGCACATAATATTTTATACCCTAAACAGTAGGAGAAATTCAATTAAGATTCAATAGTTACAATGACATTGTTTACTTCAATACTTCGTGCTGTCAATGCTTCCTTTTGAATTGCTTATCTACAGTGGAAGACACCTCTGGGTTTTCAAATACCTTGGCTGGGATATTTCGCTGAACTTATTCATATTTACAATGGTGCAAATTCCTTAAACCCATAGTTGATGTAGGGCAATTAACACAACCCCATTGTCTTAACGGTTGACTTGTGCATGCTTAACCTTTATCTCATGTCACAATTTTTCAAAACATATCTCTTAGGCTGTGAGCTTTTAACTTCAGTTTACTGTTTGCAACTTACAATAAAATCTGAACAATGATTGTGTGCTTCCTGAACTTATTTTCATTTACAAGAAGAAGCATCATGTTCATCAAGAATTTATCTTGGGTAAAGCCCTCCCCAGCAATGAGTACATCTACATGGAGCACTGTTGCAGAAAAGCAGCCTCCATCATCGTGGACCTCCACCGTGCCCTCTACTCTCTAAAGCTATCATGAAGAATGTACAGGAGCCTCAGGACCCACATAAACAGGTTCAGGAACAGTTATTATCCCTCAACCATCATGCGCTTAAACTAGTGGGGATAACTTCATTTAACTTCATTCACACCAAATCCTATGGATTCACTTTCAAGGACTCTTCATTTCATGGAACATAGAACATAGAATAGTACAGCACAGTACAGGTCCTTCGGCCCACGATGTTGTGCCGACCCTCAAACCCTGCCTCCCATATAAGCCCCCACCTTAGATTCCTTCATATACCTGTCTAGTAGTTTCTTAAACTTCACTAGTGTATCTGCCTCCACCACTGACTCAGGCAGTGCATTCCACGCACCAACCACTCTCTGAGTAAAAAACCTTCCTCTAATATCCCCCTTGAACTTCCCACCCCTTACCTTAAAGCCATGTCCTCTTGTATTGAGCAGTGGTGTCCTGGGGAAGAAGTGCTGGCTATCCACTCTATCTATTCCTCTTATTATCTTGTACACCTCTATCATGTCTCCTCTCATCCTCCTTCTCTCCAAAGAGTAAAGCCCTAGCTCCCTTAATCTCTGATCATAATGCATACTTTCTAAACCAGGCAAAGCATCCTGGTAAATCTCCTCTGTACCCTTTCCAATGCTTCCACATCTTTCCTACAGGATTCTCAAAATTTATTGCTTATATACTTATTCTTTTTTCTTTTTGTACTTGAACACTTTGTTGTATTTTTCACATTGGTTGTTTGCCTGTATTATTTGGTGTATTGTTACTAATGTCCTTCTTGTATTTACTGTGAATTCCTTCCAAAAAACCTGGTTATCTATAGTGTAATATATATATTTTGATAATAAATGTAGTCCTGATGAAGGATCTTGGCCCGATACGCCAACTGTTTACTCTTTTCCATAGATGCTGCCTTGCCTGCTGATTTACCTCATGGGACCTAGATAGCTCAGGCTTGTGAAGGAAATCCACGCTGATCCCTCTCATCTAGCCCCTGCACTATGATAGAACCTTCTGTGTTGTAGATGGGCTGGGTTGGTTATAGGGGCATACTTGTAGAACAGGCCCCTCCCTCAAAGCGGTGGGTTTAAGAACTTGACAAACTGGAACAGTAAAAATTATCAAATGATTAAAATATATTGAAGGTTTATGAATGTTTCAGATATTAGAGGGTATTCAACACTTAATAAAACTACTTAAATTGTCAATGGCTAGGAGTTAATTTGCACTTCAACGTGTGTTAGATATCAATGTACAGGGGTTGGTGGCAATCAGTCTAAGAGTAAGTGTTAAGTGTGAGAGGGTCCTGAGGCAGGATCTCAGCATTTCTTTTCCACCACAGATGCTGCTCGAGCTGCTGAGTTCCTCCAGCAGTTTTGCTTTTTTTTCTCTCTCTCTCTCTAGATTCCAGCACCTATTGTCTCTTCTGCTTCTTTTACTTTTGCTGGGGTCCAAGTCCAGCATTAACTAACCCAGGAGTTCACAGTGATGTTAAGAGTTAACTTGTTCTAAAGTACTGCAGAAAGACGTTTGCACAGCAAAGGCTGTAATTTGATGTCAAAGTTGGTGTCTAAGGCTGGTCCCGCTTGGGTGTTTCTGCTTGAATTTCCAGAGAAATATGAAATAACTCAAAGATAGTCCCCAGTGATAGTTTTAAGAGAACTTCATTTACATTGATGAAATAAACAGTTAAGAGGAAACTATAAATCAAAAATGCATAAAAATATTTTAAAACAATTAAATAAAAAAATTCTGTACTTATTGATCGAAGTCCCCCCAAGGTACTCAGTCCTATCAGAGCTAATGGTGATGTAATTCTTGTGCTGTCCATATTGGTGGATAATGTGGAAGGAGGGTGGAGTGAGCTCTCAACTGCAACGTTAGAATCTCTTTTCTCACATGTATGTTTGTGAATCCCAAAGATGCTGGCAGATACATAAGGAAGTATCAACATTTTTTTTTGGTTTGAACATTTCTGACTATTCACCCTGTGTCTCACCACATAGATGCTGCCTGGTTTATGGAGTATATCCATCACTTTATATTTTCATCTCATATTTTTCATGACTAGAATATTTTGATTTTGATCAGAAACAAACTTTATTTTTTTTGTCAATTCTGTCAGGTCAAATCATCTCTAATGTTGCTTGACTGATTTATTTAGTGGGTAAATACCAACCCGTAGGTAGCTTCCAATAAAGAAACCTTCAGATTTACACTTTTTAATCTTGTTTCAAATTTTCCCTACAGCATGATTGCCCAAACACTCTTGTAATGACAATACCATAAAACCATAGGAGCAGAATAAGGCCATTCCGCCCATTGACTGAAAATTAGTGAAACGTAGACTGAAGTAATAGCAGTTTGTAGGAAATAGCGTGTGCATCAAACTGACTAAATGAATACTCGTTTAATCTGTAGATACATAAGCAAAATCAACTGGATTTAGTTGAGAGAGAAAACTCATTTTTAAAAGTTTAACTAAAAGTGGGTCAGATTGAGTACAAAAGAGATGATTAGATTTTCACTCATGATTACTAATGACAAAAATTACTTACGGGAGAACCTTCTTGCCTCACTTCAGTGACTTTCAGAACGTGGACGATGTTGCTCACTTCATTCTTCCGTTACAGAGATGAATTGATATACATGCTAATGCCTGACCAAAGCCTTGATAATGGTTATTATGTTAATATATCGTGACTGAAACCTTAGGGGAAATGGCTATCTTACAGCCTGCAATAGCAGTAAGCATTTGCCTGTAATTATTTACACACTCCTAAGAGAGTGCTTTTTTCCCAATAAATAATATAAGTGACAATAAGTCAAAACCCTAATTCCATTCTAATACATTGAGAAGGTGTTCAGCAATCTTCATTTAGTCAATCAGGCCCTGAATTGTGGAAAGTTGTGTTAGTAGACATGCCTGATGTTGTTTTATATGTTTTTTCAGCAGAAGCAATAATAAGTGTGCAGTACAAAAACATTGATCGGCTCACTTCATCAACAGTAATTTTGAGCTTTCTATCTTTCAATATCAATGAACAAAGAACTCTGATTGCTTCATGGGGAATACAGATAATTGACAATTGGTTACCACATTTGTCTGAAGCTTAATGGTATGAATTTCATCAATACAAAGGCCTGGGTATTTAACATTGTTTGTGTGAGCTTTGACCTATTAAGCATTATTCTCCTTAGCTTAAGTCAATACCTGTTACCAAAAAAAACCTTCAACTGTGCACTTTGATAAATATTTTTTCTTGTGTAACTCTTGCTTCTCATTCTAGGGGGAAATTTTAATTTTGGCTTGATGTAAGATTTCCTACAGTGATTGTTTTTTTGGAAATGGGTCAAAAGTTCCTCTCGCCATTACCTTCATCTAAATTATAAATACTTAATTTGTAATCCACATAATTGAGTACAAAAAATGGCCGGGAGAACATTTTGCCATGTTTCCAATATTATTAGTTCATAGAAAACATTGCAAAATTACTTGATTAATTTAGTATAAGAAGCAACTGTGTATTTATTGTTTCAGTAATATTTGAGGAATCTTGTTTTAAATAAGCAGTTTTGTTCATTTAATTAGTTCATTCGGGGTTATATGTATAAATACGTGAATTTCATACATCATCATGCTACACGTGTTACATGCATGCCTTGCTTAAAATAAACATGAAGTTATACTCACCTTTTGGACTCCCATGTCTTCCTTTGGATTAATTTACTGTTTTGAATCTACAAAACATAGTAGAGTGACCAGGTATTTTTAAAATGATACTGAGATGGATATACAGTGAGAAATTCAATTTTTTAAAAAAGTGCAGTGAGAAACAGCAAATAAAAAAACCCCACAACACAGAGTAACTCGTGCAGAGACTGTCTACTTTTTTTTAAAAAAGCCAGTGAACGGAAAAATTCAGGGTTCATAAACAATGAGTGACAGTTGATATTCATTTTTAAAAAGAGCAGAAATAGCTGGCTGCATCAGAAAGATAGACACATTTCATTGCACAACAGATAACTGGATTTTATATACTGAGAATATTGAACAGTATTTTGAAGCAAACAAAATAGCCAATGAAAAACAAGTACCAGTTTTGCTGATTGCATTGATGTTAAAGGCATACAGTTTGCTTCAAAGTTCTGTTCCAATCAAACCAGCCAAAATGAGTTTTGCTGATATTATGAAAGTAATGCAGGAACATTTAGAAACAAAGCCCTTGTTGTTTGCAGAATGCTTTAGGTTTCATAAATAGAAACAAAAATAAAGGGAGTCTATTTACATATGTGGCTAAATTGAAGGGATTATCTGAGCATCGTCAATTACAGTGGGTTTAATGATACACCTAGAGATTATTTTGTTTGCAAAATCTTACAAGAAAGCATTCCAAAACAGCTCCTAACTGAAGCACAATTACATTTAAAGGATCAGTTGAAATTGCTGTATCAATGGAAACAGCACATAGAGATGCAATTGAGTTGCAGTCAGGAATGAAAGTGAGAGTGAACAAAATTGCAACGTTGAAACAGAAACTGACCTGCCTGAACAAGTAGTCATACTTTATTGATCCTAGGGGGAAATTGATTTTACCAGTAGTTAGTGTTACCAGAAGTAGTGTTACCATTGTGGCAGGGGCTCACATATACCTGACCAATGCAGATTTAAAGGCAAAACTTTCAGAAGAAGCAACACAGTAGGATACATAGAAAGATTTATGAAAGGCAGACAAAAATAAATGGATTGCACAGGGAAGAGAAAAAGGCTAAAAAGTCAAGTTGCAGATTCCAGAAGAGCACTAATCTTCATGTTGTTGATGGAAAATCTGATATTGATGAGAGAGACACAGGACTGTTTTGTCTTGAGATTTACAATGTGAAACCTAACAATAGACAAGCAAGATGGCTTACACCAGAAGTGAATGGTAAATTAATTAAAATGCAATTGGCATTGATTCGGCTGTTTCAGCCATTCCAAAAATTACTTTCAACAACATTTCAAAGATACTAAATTGAAGCCTGTAGATATCCAGCTAAGAACATAGACTGGAGAAAAGAAAACTTCTATGTAATGATATCTATAACAGTGAACTACAACAACCAGTAGGCTACGTTGAACTTGGACGTGGTAAAATTGGGTGAATTAGCATTGTGGGTGTGTGATTGGCTGACACATCTAAAACTTGATTGGAGATCCATCCACCATTTGCATGTCAAATTCCCTGCAATAGAGCCAACTGAAAGCTAACATATAATGGTATTGGATAATGCCACAACTGCTTCCATGCTGTACATCATGAGGTGTTGTCAAACAGAGGGAAAAAGGTGTTGGTGCCAACTTCTGTGCCTTTGGTTGGAGAGAGTGTTAGATCAAGGAAGGACCAGGCTGTTTAGAGGAATCATGAAAGTAACAAAAGCAGTGGTCTGACAACAACAGTTTTTGTTGGCAACTTATCTGAGAAAGCTTCTGATATGATAATCAGGAAGTTACTTGCAAAATATGGCATGGCTTTAAGCTGGAAGAGAGTTCAAGGAGCTGCTGGAAAGGTTGCAAGCATTTGGCTTTTGTGAGTATAAAGAACCAGAATCAACTCTGTATGCATTAAGGTTATTGCACGAGTTTCTTGTCAGAGCCAAAAAGATGCTTGTAAAAGTAGATGCAAAGGACAAAGCCCAGCAGGATGAATGGAAGGCAAAAAAGAAAGGAGTCAATGAAGGTATGAAAACAGAGGATTTATCAGATGATGTTGTGGATGCAAAAATCATGAGGAGAGATCAGTTGTAAAGGGAGCAATAGACGGATTAATAAGCGAATACTCCAGTGAACTAAATGTACCTTCCCAAAATCAAGGTCTACAAATGACTAGAAGAAAATAGAAGGCACCGAAAGTTGTCCGGAGCTCTCAGACCACTTCTTGAAGTCTCAGAATCAACTCCTACAATCATTATGGAGAAGGCCCCAGTACCTGAGATTGTTTACACTGTCACAAGAGTCTCACCTGCCAGAGTGATCCCCTTTGTCAGAAAAGACTTTATCCTACCAGAGTAAGAAATCATCCACAGTGATTAAATCTTTAGGCCTGAATGGGAAAATTAAAAATATATTTTGCTGTGGATGTCTGTATGGTAGCTGTATTGTACTGTATAGCAAATTTTGTATATAGTTGAGATGCATTCTCTATTGAGTTGGAGTTTATAGCTAATCAGGGAGTAATACTTTGTAATATTTGAGTAATCTAATATATGTGTGTGTATATATATATATATATATATATATATATATATATAGTTTGACTGGAGTGGGAGGAGTTAAAGATAGCACTAGAGGTTTTTGAGGAACTGAGTGATTTCTTCAAGTTCATCAGTGAAACAGTTTCAATCTCTTCTCATGTCTCTTTTCTCCCCCTTTTCAGGGTGATTGGATCCTGTCAGTGACCCTCTCCAATGCTGCGCTTAGAATATGTTCTTCATGGGTGGTGGGTTCTCATTCTTGAAACTCGCCGAATGGCCTCACGTTTCAGTGTCTCCAGTAGCAACCTGGAAGACATGCACCTTCAGGGTTCTGCCCCGTGGACCACCCAATTCCTTTCCTGAAGCATTGTGGAAGATTGAAACATTGAGACAGAGGGTGGTGTGGGCAGCAGTCAAAGGCCCCTGCACTTGATCAATCTTTCCCCCTCCCTCTCCCTCCTCTCTAAGCGAGTGAGAGTCTGTGAGAGTCTGTTGGTCTTTGAGTCGGGAGTGGGTGGCTCAGACAAGCGGTGCAGCAGATTGTAACATCAAAACAGTGAACTGTTGGTCTCTCCTCTCGCTGTGGCAGGAGTGATATCTCTCTCTCCCTCGCTAATGAGAGAGAGAGAGAGAGAGAGAGAGAGAGAGAGAGAGAGAGAGATAGAGAGAGAGAGAGCCTGTCGATGGATATTTGTTTTTATTGGACTCTAGAACATGGTCTCTGGGGCTATGCTGTTGCTTGCATGGTGGATGGTGGGAGGTTTGTGCTTTACTGGTGCAAGTCGGGGGGGGGAGAAGACTGAGGCTTTTGCAGCTGCTTGTGCGTGGGAGGGGGAGGGGCTTTGGGGATTTAATGTTTTCTGTCACTCATCCTTTTTTCTCTCTGTTTTGAGGATGTCTGTGAAGAATAAGGATTTCAGGTTGTATACTGTATACATTCTCTGATATTAAATTGAACCACTGAGCTATTGAACCATTGATTAAGTATTCTTGTTCATTTAAATAATTCATTATGTATAAATACATGAATTGCTTACTTCACCATGCTACCATGTGTAACGTGTGTGCCTTGCTTAAAATAAACATGAAGTTGCACTCTCGTGTCTGCCTTTGGATTAGTTTAATGTTTTGAAATTAAACAATGTAACAACAACTACAATGAGTGAAGGAATAAAAAGAGGTTGATTATTGTTAGGAGTTGTCAAATTACTTGTGTAGAGTGCAAAATATGTAATAACAATTGGGCATCTCATGTTATGTTCTGTTTAGTTCCCTGCTCTAATAAAGTCAAGACGAAAGGAAATCAGAAGAAATACAAAGTATAATTCACCTGGGGTCTAATATGCTACTGCCCAGGACAAGTATATTCCTAGTGATGTTTAAAAGAAAAATCAAAGGCAAACAATGTTATATACAGCCATTTCTGTGGCTTCCATTCAAATTCAATATTTTTACTTGGCATGGTTATAGCCTTTTGGTTGACAGTCTTTACATTTTCACAACAACAAAGAATGTGACAACTTAATCTTTGCTTCATATCAATGAGTTATTGATTAAAGAATATCACTGCCAGTTCTTATTATGTTCAAAATTTCTTAATATCCTAAGTGACTGCATCATGGTTTGGTATGGGATTTGAATGCATAGGAATGTAAGAAGCTGTAGTGAATAGTACTGTACTACTGTATCATGGGCACATCACACCCTGGCGTTGGTACAGGAGGTGGTGTATCATAAACGATGCCACCACCCAGACCATGTGACCTTTTCACAGCTACCATTGGGCACGAGAGGCAGATGTCTGAACACCCGGAGCATCAAGTTCAGGAACAGCTACTTCTCTTCACAGGTTCAATTCTTGAGCTAACCAGCAAAACTCTAATTGATACAGTTTAGCAAGACAATGCCACTTTAACCACTTTGCAATAAAATAAACTTTTCCTTATTTTGTTATAATTGTGTTTTCTTGTAAAAATTGTGTATTATTTATGTTTAATATATATTTGTTTGTGAATTCTGAATGCTGCTTATATGATGTTTTGCGCATATGATGTTGCTGCAAGTAGGTTCCTCATTGTTCCTGTACATACATGTATTTGTGCATGTGACAATAAATTTGAATTTGACTTTGATTTACCTTGCAATCCTCTATGTCTTTGCCACCTGCAGTGAGTAGATGGATATTTGACAAATCCTACAAGTTCATCAGCTATGGAACAAAATCTCCAGGGCCTTTTCCTGAGATACTAGGTTTACAGTCATAGAATCATAAAAGAATATAGCACCAAAACGGGCCCTTTGGCCCATATAATCCATGCCAAACCATTAATCTGCCTACTCTCGTCGTTCAGCACCCAGATCAGAACACCTCATACCCCTCCCATCTATGTACTTAACAAAGTTTCTTTTAATATTCAAATCAAGTCCGCATCCACAACTTCCTCTGGCAGATTGTTCCACACACTCACCACTCCCTGAGTGAGGAAATTCTCCCTCATGTTCCCCTTAAACTTCTCACTTTTCATCCTTAACCCATGACTTCTAGTTCTAATCTCAGTAAACCTCAGTAGAAAAAGCCTGCTTGCCTGCTTGCGTTTATCCTATTTATACCCCTCATAACTTTGTATACCTCTGTCACAGCTCCCCTCATTCTCCATGCTCTAAGGAATAAAGACCTAACCTATTCAAACCTTCCCTATCACCTTACTTGTCAATTCCTGGCAATATCCTTATAAATTTTCTCTGCAATCTTTCCATCTTCTTGACAGCTTTCCTGTAGGTAGGTGACCAAACCATTTCAAGTTAGGTCTCACTGATGTCTTCTATAACTTCAGTGTAACATCCCAACTCCTGTACTCAATATTTTGATTTATGAAGGCCAATGTGCCTAAAGATTTCTTTACGACACTACCTGTCATACCACTTTCAAGCAATTATGGATCTGTATTCCCAGATCACACTGTTCTATCACACTCCTCAGTGCTCTACAGTTCACTGTGTAAACCCTACCCTGGTTTTCCCTCCCAATATATATGATACCTTAAGTTCTATCTGCCATTTTTCAGCCCATTTTTCTGGTTGGTGAAGATCCCCCTGCGAACATTGATAAGTCTTCCTTTCTGTCCACTACATCACAATTCTTGGTGTCATCCACAAATGTGCAGATCCAGTTTACGCATTTCCATCCAGATCATTCATATAGATGACAAACAACAATGGACCCAGCACTAATTCCTGCAGCACATCATTAGTCACAGGATACCAGTCCGAGAAGCAACCATTTACTAACGCTCCCTGGCTCCTCTTGCAGAGCCAATGTCTTTTTATTTTACATTGATACTTTTATTCTGCTAGATCACATTATAATGCAATGACATTTCATGACAATTCTATCTGTACAAAACTGACCAAACCTAATGCAACAAGAAGCTCCAATGTAACATTATGGGGTTTCAAATATTTCACAGATAGACTAAAGTTAAAACATACAAGGTTATACCAAATAGTTGGCTAAGCCAACGCATTCTGGTCAAAGCAGTCAACCAAAATTTGTACAGTATTTCCCAATCTTCCAAGTTAACCTGAATGGAGAGCCAGGAGTGGAGACATAAACAGGTTCAGAGTTATAGCAATTGATCGGAAGAAGCCCCAAATATGCTGGAATAATTTACTACCTCATCTTGAATACCAAGTGACTGAACCTTCTTAACCTTTTGCGTGAGACCTACTCAAAGTCCTTGCTAAAATCCATATCGAGAACATCTACAGCATTGTCTTCATCAACTTTCCTGGTAGCTTCCTCAAACAACTCTATAAGGTTGGTTGCATAAGAACATAAGAAATAGGAGCAGGAGTAGGCCATCTGGCCCATCGAGCCTGCTCTGCCATTCAATAAGATCACGGCTGATCTGGCCACGGACTCATCTCCACCTACCTGCCTTTTCCACATAACCCTTAATTCCCCTGCTATGAAAAAATGGTTAGCTGCAACCTACCATGCACAATGCCATGTTGACTATCCCTAATCAGCCCATGTCCAGACAAATACTTATATATCCCTGATTATAGATTCTGTTATGATAATCCCTTAAAATAACACATTATAGAAAGAGATGTCCTCCTTCTTCAAAGAAAGGAACTTTCCTTCCTCCATCATCAATGCTGCCCTCACCTGCATCTTTTCCATTTTGTACACGTCTTCCCTCACCCCATCCTCCCACCACTCCACCGGGGATAGGATTCCTCATGTCCTCACCTACAACCCCACCAGCCTCTTGGCAACTAGCACATAATTCCCTATAATTTTCACCAACTCCAACGGAATCCCACCACTAAGCAGATCTTTCCCTCTCCCCACTTTCTACTTTCTGCAGGGATCACTACCTAAGCAACTCCCTTGTCCATTCATCCCTCCCCAATGATCTCCCTCCTCGCACTTATCCTTACAAGTGGAACAAGTGCTACACATGCCCCTACATCTTCACCCTCACTATCATTCAATGCCCCAAACAGTCCTTCCAGGTGAGGCGACACTTCACCAGTGAGTCCGTTGGGGTCATCTACTGTATCCACTGCTCCCAGTGTGACCTCCAGTATATCGGTGAGACTTGACATAGATTGGGAGACCACTTCACTGTGTACCTATGCACAGCCTATCAGAAGAAACAGGATCTCCCAGTGACCACCCATTTTAGTTCTACTTCCCATTCCCATTCCGGCATGTTAGTCCATGGAATCCCCTGCTGCTGTGATGAGGACACACTTAGGTTGGAGGAAAAACATCTTAAATTCCATCTGTGTAGCCTCCAACCTGATGGCATGAACATTGATTTATTGAAATTCCAGTATTTCTTCTCCCTTCTCCATTCGCCTCTCTCACCTTATCACTTTACCTGTCCATCACTTTCTTATGTTCCTCCACTCCTTCCCTTTCTTCCATGGCCTTCTGTCCTCTCCTATCAGACTCCCCTTTCTCCAGCCCCTTATCTTTTTCATAAATTGTCAAGTACCTTATTTTCTCCTACCTGCCTACACCTGCTATGCACCACATATTTTTCTTAACTGGACCTCAATATCTCTTGAAAACCAAGGTTCCCTAAACTTGTTATACTTGCCTTTTATTCTGACAGGAACATACAAATTCTGTACTCTCAAAATTTCACTTTTGAAAGCCTTCTACTCATCAAGAATGCTTTTACCAGAAAACAACCTGTCCCAATCCACACTTGCCAGTTCTGTTAGAATCTCAGCCTGAGGACCAGACCTTTCCTTCCCCACAATTATCTTGAAACTAATGGCATTATGATCACTAGATGCACAATGTTCCCCCGCACAAACCTTTGTCACCTGCCCTGTCTCATTCCTTAACAGGAGACCTAGTATCGCTCTCTATGTGACCTCTACGTACAGAACACATGTAACAAACTCTATACTATCTAGCCTTTTATAGTATGGGATCCAAATCAATATGTGGAAGGTTAAAATCACCTACTAACACAACCTTATGTTTCTTGAAATAGTCAGCAATCTCTCTACAAATTTGCTCCTCTAAGTAAGAAGACATGGGATTTAAGGAGACTTTGCTTTGTGAATCCAGAACTGGTTTGCCCACAGAAGGCAAAGGGTGCTTGTAGATGGTTCATAGTCTGCTCGGAGGTCAGTGACCAGCATTCTTCCACAGGCATCTGTTCTGGGACTCCTCTTTTTTGTGATTTTTATAAATGGCCTGAATGAAGAAGTAGAAGGGTGAGTTAGTAAGTTTGTTGATGACACAAAGGTTGGGGTGCTGTTGATAGTCTGGAGGGTTGTTAGAGGTTACAGCGGGACATTGATAGGATGCAGAACTGGGTTGAGAAGTGGTAGATGGAGTTCAACCCAGATAAGTGTGAAGTGGTTCATTTTGGTAGGTCCAATTTGATGACAGAATATAGTATGAATGGTAAAACTCTTGGCAGTGTGGAGGATCAAAGAGATCTTGGGGTCGGTGTTCATAGGACACTTGAAGCTGCTGTGCAGGCTGACGGTGTTGTTAAGAAGGTATATGGTGTGGTGCCATTCAGCAATCATGGGATTGAGTTCAGAACCTTGAGATAATGTTACAGCTATATATGACCTTAGTCAGACCCCACTTGGAGAACTATGTTCATTTCTGGTCCCTAACTACATGAAGGATGTGGATACTATAGAGAAAGTGCAGAGGAGATTTACAAGGATGTTGCCTGGATTGGAGAGTGTGCCTTAAGAGAATAGGTTTGAGTGAACTTGGTCTTTCTCCTTGGAGTGAAGGAGAATGAGTGGTGACCTGAGAGGTGTATAAGATGATGTGGATAGGCAGAGGCTTTTTCCCAGGGCTGAAATAGCTAACATGAGGGGACATAGTATTAAGGTGCTTGGAAGTAGGTACAGAAGGGTAGTCAGGGGTAAATTTTTCACAGAGAGAGTGGTAAGTGCATGGAATACACTTCTGGCAATGGTGGTGGAGGTGGATGCAATAGGGTCTTTTTAAGAGACTCTTAAATAGGTACATGGAGCTTAGAAAAACAGAGGGCTATGTGGTAAGATAATTCTATGCAGTTTCTAGAGTAGGTTACATGGGCGGCCCAACATTGTGGGCCAAAGGGCCTGTAATGTGCAGTGGATTTCGATGTTCTGTGTTTTATGTTAAATCCTGTGGACTGTTGAGTGGTCTATAATATAATCCCATTAATGTAGTTATCCCTTTACTCTTCCTCAGTTCCACCTATAGATGAGCTAAATAAGTATTTTGCGTCAATCTTCACTGTGGAAGACACCAGCAGTATGAAAGTGTGTGAAGGAAGCGAGGTGGGTGCAGTTACTGTTACAAGAGAGAGAGTGCTCAAAAAGGCACATAAGTCACCTGGACCAGAGGAACTGCACCCTAGGGTTCTGAAAAAGTTAATGTTAGAGATTGTGGTGGCATTAGAAATGATCTTTCAAAAATCATTGGACTCTGGTATGGTGGCAGAGGACTGGAAAATTGCAAATGTTACTTTACAAAAAGGAGGAAAACAGCAGAAAGGCAATTATAGACCAGTTAGCCTGACCTCAGTGGTTGGGAAGATGTTAGAGTCAGTTGTTAAGGATGAGATGATGGAGTGCTTGGTGATACAGGACAAGATAGTACAAAGTCAGCATGGTTTCTTTCAGAGAAAATTCTGTCTGATGAACCTGTTGGAATTCTTTGAGGAGGTTGCAAGTAGGATAGATAAAGGAGATGCAGTCGATGTTGTATATTTGAACTTTCAGAAGCCCTTTGACAAGGTGCCACACATGAGGCTGCTTACCAAGATTAAGAACCCATGGTATTACAGGAATGTTACTAACATGGTTAGAGCATTGGCTGATTGGTAGAAGGCAGTGAGTGGGAATAAAATTATCCTTTTCTAGTTGGCTGCCAGTGACTAGTGGTGTTCCGCAGGGTTTGGTGTTGGAACCACTTCTTTTTGTGCTGTATATAAATGAATTAGATGATGGAATAGATAGCTTTGTTGCCAAGTTTGCAGATGATATGAAGATTGGTGGAGGGCAGATGGTGTTGAGGAAACAGGTAGGATGCAGAAGGACTTGGACAGATTAGGAGAATGGGCAAGAAAGTGGCAAATAAAATACAATGTTGGAAAATGTATGGTCATGCACTTTGGTAGAAGAAATAAATGTGCGGTCTATTTTCTAAAAGGGGAGAAAATCCAGGAATCTGAGATGCAGAGGGACTTGGGAGACCTTGTGCAGAACACCCTCAAGGTTAACTTGCAGGTTGAGTCAGTGGTGAGAAAGGCAAATGCCATTTTAACATTCATTTCAAGAGGTCTAGAATACAAGAGCAAGGATGTAAGGCACTGGTGAAGCCTCACCTTGAGTATTGTGAACAGTTTTGGGCTCCTCATCTTAGAAAAAATGTGCTGGCATTGGAGAGGGTCCAGAGGAGGTTCACACGGATGATTCCGGGAATGAAAGGGTTATCATACAAGGAACGTTTGATGGCTCTGGGTCTGTACTTACTGGAATTCAGAAGGATGAGGGGGGATCTCATTGAAAGCTTTTGAATGTTGAAAGGCCTAGACAGAATAGATGTGGAAAGGATGTTTCCCATGGTGGGAGAGCTTAGGACAAGAGGGCACAGTCTCAGAATAGAGGGATGTCCTTTCAAAACAGAGATGCGGAGAAATTTCTTTAGCCAAAGGGTGGTGAACTTGTGGAATTTGTGGCCACATGCAGCTATGGAGGCCAGGTCGCTGGGTGTATTTAAGGCAGAGATTGATAGGTTCTTGATTGGACATGGCATCAAAGGTTATAGGGAGAAGTCCAGGAACTGGTGTTGAAGAGGAGGAAAAAATGATCAGCCATGATTGAATGGTGGAGCAGACTTGATGGGCCAGATGGCCTAATTCTGCTCCTATGTCTTATGGCCTTATGGTCTTCTATAGCCTCAGTAGACAAGATCTGCAATCTTTTCTGAATACTGCAGTAACATTTTTCCTTATTAGTAATGCCACCACTTTGCCTTTAATTCTTCCTGCTCCATCACATCTAAAACAAAGGAAACCAGGAACAATGAGCTGCCAGTTCTGCCTCTTCTGCAACCAAGTCTCACTAATGGCTACAGTGTCATAATTCCACCTGCTGATCCATGTCCTAATCTCACCTGCATTTTCTACAATACTCCTTGCATTGAATCATACACAACCCAGAGCATTAGTCCCACCTTGCTCGACTATTCAACTCCTGACTTCGAATGCAGGCTTAACATTTTTTTTTCCACAACCACACCACTATTTGCTCTGGTGCTCTGGTTCACATCCTCTTGCAACTCTAGTTTAAAGCACTACTTGCAGCAGTAGCAAACTTTTCAGATGCAAACTGTCCCTGCTGTAAAGGACCAATATTCTCTGGAAGAAATACCAATGGTCCAAGAATCTGAAGCTTTTTCTCCTGCACCATCTCCTTAGCCAGATATGAAACTGTATGATCTTCCTACCTCTGGACTCACTAGCACGTGGTATGGGTAGCAATTCTAGAATCACAATCCTGGAGATCCTTTCTTTTAATTGAGCACCCAACTGCCTGAACTCACATTGCAGGACCTCATCACCTTCCTACCCATATCATTGGTACTGATATTGTCCAGGACCTCTGCATGCGCACCCTCCCAATTAAGAATGCTATGGATTCTAACCATGGCGCCTGAGAGTGTATAATCACATACTATCCAGGAATCTTGTTCTCATCCACTGAACCTCCTGTCTCTTGCCCTAACTAATCAATCCGCTATTAATACAGCTCACTTCTACTCTTGGCTTCCTTTCTGAACCACAGAGCCAGGCTCAGTGCCAGAGACCTAACAGCTGTGGCTTTCCTCTGTTTGGTCATCTCCTCCAACAGCTTTCAAAGTGGTATACCTGTTTTAAGGGGAACAGCCACAGGGGTGCTCTGCACTGGCTACCTATCCCTTTTCCTCTATATGATAGTCACCCAGTACCTGTGTCCTGCACTTTGGGTGTAACTAACTCTCCATGTGTCCTGTCCATCAATCCTGCACTCTCCCTAATGATATGGAGTTCATCCAGTTGCAGTGCCAGTCTGAAAGAAGCTGCGTCTGAATGTGCTTCTTGCAGGTGCAGTAATCGGATACACTGGTGTTCTCCCTGTCTGACACCCTAACTGCTCTAACTGGAAGGAAAGAAAGAAAAAATTAAAGGGAGAGAGAAAGAAAGAGAGAAAGAGAGAGAGAGAGAGATTAATTGGAAAAAAATACAAATACAGCCTCTGCATCTCCTTGCCAAAGCTTGAACTCCCCACTCTAACCATGGCCCACTGACACAATGACTGCTCCACTTAAACCTATCCTTTTATATTGGCCATTGCCAGGTATCTAATTATACACAATCCACATCTCCTCAAGAAGTGTGGTATGCAAAATGTCCTGACTGCTGTCGCTTGCTTCATTTGAACTCTCCCTCCCCTTATATTTCACTGAACATCTGATTGTGCCTTAAATCCATTATTATCGGGTCAATATACCACCTAACCCACAAAAAATTGCAAAAAAAAAACGTTTTATGATTGTTTATTGTACTATTCGATGTGGAGAACAACATATCAAAAGTTGGACGATTTTGACACAGGGAAAGTCTCCAAAAATGACATCAAAGAACAAGATGGCCACCAGCAGAAAAACATCAAAAATCTGACTGATAATTGCAAGTTTTTTAAACCTGATCTTTTAATGAATGCTCCTTTCACCAATGTTTTTCAAATAACAGTAGTTTCTGGAATGAAAATTGCATTTGTACTGATGTCATGACGTCAACAACGATGTAATCAAGGGACAACTCTGGTATTAAATACTGACGTCTTGACACATTGTATGTTACCTTATGGCTTCTCAGATGCAGTCTTGTTCATCATCCTCTTCTATGACTGGCTCATTTGTCATATTGTCACAGTTGCCATCTTGGCAATTCCCACATCCACCGGTACATTCCAGCCCATGCTTTCTGCAGGTACACTTTAGCGTATTGCACCCTCCTGAACAGTTGCAGTGAATCATCTGAATAAGTACCTCTGGAGCAGGCCTTTTGTCTGTCATAACTGGAATGAGTTTTTCCCCTTCTATCCTCCATCCCCACTCAGGCGGCTCCATTTCGTCACTACAGCCCATCCACTTCATAGCCTGGTAATAAGTCCATAGGGAGTGATACTTACAGGCCGAGGTGGTTGGTGGCAGTCTTTCAGTCGTGACGAAAGTCTTAGCTCTCACAACTTTCTTGCAGAGCATATAGTATCTGATAGATGCCGGGGAGTCGTTCTGATTTCCACTGAACAACACCACCATTGCCCTACAGCCATTGGTTTCCACAACATCCTGACTTTGCTTTGGTGAACAGAACGCTTTCGAACAGTCTCTGATTCCCTTTCCTTTCTTGATGACTCTTTGGAATCCCGACTTCTTTCCAATCCCAAATACTCTGGACATTGAGTCACATCTGGTAAAGGCATGGAGAAATAATAGATCATTACAAGCTGCTTCTCCAAGTATGTGCTTAAGGACCTTGATATTATAGGCATTCGATTTCGCCTTGTACGAGCGGAAAGAGTTCAGTACAGTTTGTTACCACTACATGGTAGAGCAAGAGTACGAGGAGATCTGTGTCTTCTCCAGCGAGGGTGGTAGATTTGAAAGCAGACATTGTGATGGCTGCTTTTGCGATCTCAACGTTGGTATCTCCTTCAGCTTGAATCACTTTGCAGCCTTTCTGTCGCAAACGTTCTATGATGAGCTGGATAATTACCTGCTTGTTTGCCTCATTCAACTAGAATTCTTCCTTTTTTCAACAAATTTTGTCACCCCTGTAAGGTTCACCTTGTTTGCTTTCAAATTTCTACTTCGACGCTGATGAGTACAGTCCTTCATGCTTAGCCCAACCCCATAACCATCAAGCACTACAGTGGCTCTGGCATAGTGTTTGATAGTGAATGAGGCATAGTCATCTGCAATTGAACTGTAGGTGAATTCCTCTGTCTATTTTAAGCGGTGCAGACGTGATCTCCCATCTAGAACGTAGTGATCTGTCACTGGGAACATCTGTGTGACAGCATTGTCCGATTTGGAGGTGACATAGTTCTTTATCGCTTCTGCCAGTTGTGGCTTATCCGGCTAGCACAAGATGTTCTTTGCATCAAACAAAGACATTGGATATGGACAGAGTACATAGTTCATCACTTCGTTTAGCCAGAGATCACCTGTCTGTGACACAACTAGGAACCTCTGGAATAACAACACTGGATCTATGGTACGGTCTTCAGCAACTTTGACTGCCCTGCTGGATGCTAGTGTCTTGACCTTCAGACTCCTTTTGTGTGAATACAAGAAAACAGTGTCCGTCCATCTCCCTAACTATGTCATTTCCTATTGTGAACAGGTCATGTACATTGATATTCTCATTTGCATAAACCCCTGTGATGATGTTGTGCAATGATTTATCATCCGAAAATGGCGTGAAACCGTCCAGTTTTGCTGTGACTTTTTCAGTTCTTGCATGGCAAGGTTGTAAGAGGATGACACAGTGGAAGACATAGTCCAAACTGCTCTCTGGTGTTCTGACATCCCACTTCCTCACGTTAGGCCCCCTTGGCTTTTTAGTGAGCATATTAGTGTCTGTTCTGTCACAAGATCAGAGCCAAGGCCAGCCCAGTATTGGCTGCTGCATCTAATTAAGTGAAACCCAGACTGGAACTTCTGATGAACCTCAGGGTTGTCATCCTCCAATGCATGCATCTTCTGGAGATAAAGATGAGCCAATTTCAGATAATTTGGATGGCCAGCGGCTGCGAACATCAGCAAGCGAGCTGAGATGGCACTGAGATGCTACTCCCATGACCCCATTCGATCAGCCGCAGCAAGTGCCCTAGCAATCCCTACCATGTGCTGGCAGTTGACCCACAGCACGCTGGCTTTGGAGGTCCCTGCCAGTTCATCCTTTCTGAGAGTTACAGTTTTGTCAATCCTGCGAATGCAATCTGATTTCAACAACGACTCTAAGTCACTTGCGCCAATCTCCATCAGCGTGTACAGTCTCTCAAGTTCTTCCACTTGATCTTGAAAACCAGATCATCCTCCATGAACTTAGCAACAATCTGATTTGTGAGACACTGATCCATTGTTAGAAACAGTGAGATATAGCAAAATAAGACAGGTATGGGTCCGATTCTTTTCACTGGCGGCCATTTTTAACGTCAGATTCTTTTACTTTCCCTTGCTCCATTTCTGACCAACTTTTGATATGTTGTTCAGTATGTCTGAAACTACAAGAAATGACCATAAAACATTTTTTTGAAAATTTTTTTGGTGTAGGAATATTTTGGCGCTATATTGATAGCATTATTAAGTAAAAATAAGAAAAGAAATCTGCTGATACCGGAAACCTAAAACAAAACTAGAAAATGCTGGAAATACTCAAAGCACTCTGTGGAAGAGAAACAGAGTCAGTGTTTCAATCTGGAGACCCTTCATCTAATTGACCTTTACTGAAGGGTCTCCAACCTGAAATGTTGGTTCCGTTTCGTTATCCACAGATACTTGCAATTGAATTTTATGAAAAACTAAACATAAACAACCAAAGACTAACAGGCAATGGATGTGCAAAAGCAGAGAAATTGTGCATATTATAATACTGTGAACATGAGTTGTAAAGTGTCCTGGAAAGTGAGCTGTAGGTTGCAGAATCAATTCAGAGTAATAGTAAAGGAAGTTATCCATGCCACTGTAGGGTAATAACAGTTTGTGAACCTGTTCGTATGGGACTTAAGGCTTCGGCCTAATGCAAGTAGCGAGAAGAAGGCAATGTCTGGATAGACCATAATACCATAAGATATAGGAGCAGAAGTAGGCCATTCAGCCCATTGAGTCTGCTCCGCCATTCAATCATGGGCTGATCCAATACTTCCAGTCATCCCCACTCCCCTGCCTTCACCTCATATCCTTTGATGTCCTGGCTGATCAAGAACTTACCTATCTCTGCTTTAAATACACCCAATGACTTGGCCTCCACAGCCACTTGTGGCAAGAAATTCCAAAGATTGACCACCCTCTGACTAAAGTAACTTCTCCGCATTTCAGTTCTAAATGGACGTCCTTCAATTCTGAAGTTGTGGGTGCCCTCTTGTCCTAGAATCTCCTATTGTGGGAAATAACTTTGTCATATCTAATCTATTCAGGCTTTTTACAATTCGGGATGTTTCTATGAGATCCCCCCTCATTCTCCTGAACTCCAGGGAATACAGCCCAAGAGCTGCCAGATGTTCCTCATACGGTAACCCTTTCATTCCTGGAATTATTCTTGTGAATCTTCTCTGAACCCTCTCCAATGTCAGTATATCCTTTCTAAAATAAGGAGTCCAAAACTGCACATAATACTCCGTGTGGTCTCACGAGTGCCTTATAGAACCTCAACATCACATCCCTGCTCTTATATTCTATACCTCTAGAAATGAATGCCAACATTGCATTAGCCTTCTTCACATCTGACTCAACCTGGAGGTTAACCTTTGCGGTATCTTGCACAAAGACTCTCAAGTCCTTTTGCATGTCTGCATTTTGAATTCTCTCCCCATTTATATAATAGTCTGTCTGTTTATTTCTTCCACCAAAGTGCATGATCATACACTTTCCAATATTGTATTTCATTTGCCACTCCTTTGCCCATTCTCCTAAACTATCTAAGCCTCTCTGCAGGCTCTCTGTTTCCTCAACACTACCCACTCCTCCACCTATCTTTGTATCATCGGCAAATTTAGCCACAAATCCATTAATAACGCAGTCCAAATCATTGACATACATCGTAAAAAGCAGCGGTCCCAGCACCGGCCCCTGTGGAACTCCAATGGTAACCGGCAGCCAGCCAGATATGATCCCTTTATTCCCACTTTCTGTTTTCTGCCAACCAGCCAATGCTCCACCCATGCCAATAACTTCCCTGTAATTTGATGAGCTCTTATCTTGCTAAGTAGCCTCATGTGCGGCATTTTGTCAAAGGCCTTCTGAAAATCCAAGTACACCACATCTACTGCATCTGCTTTGTCTACCCTGCTTGTAATTTCCACAAATAATTGCAGTAGGTTTGTCAGGCAGGATCTTTCTTTCAGGAAATCACGCTAGCTTTGGCTAATCTTGTCATGTGCCTCCAGGTGTTCTGTAATCTCATCCCTAACAATGGATTCCAACAACTTCCCAACCACTGACGACAGGCTAACAGGTCTATAGTTACCTTTCTGCTGTCTTCTTAAATAGCGGAGTAACATTTGCAATTTTCCATTCACCTGGTACGATGCCGGAATCTATCGATCTTGAAAGATCATCGTTAATGCCTCCACAATCTCTGCAGCTACTTCCTTCAGAACCTGAAGGTGCATTCCATCAGGTCCATGAGATTTATCCACCCTCAGACCATTAAGCTTTCTGAGCACCTTCTCAGATGTAATTTTCACTATTCTATTTAGTGGAGATAGTGGAGTCTTTGACGGAGGATGCTTTATTGTGGCCTCATGTAAGGGTGCACTGTGGTACCCAAGGTATTGTCATTGCCTCTCACTCACAATGATGATGTTGCTTACCCTATCCTACTGTGCAGTTATTTTTCTTATAGAGCTCCTGATCTCAAAACTCTTAGAACTTTCAAAAAGTATTTCACAAATTATTAACTTGAAACATTTAGAGTAAGAATGTGTTGGAGACATGTGTTGAAACATTGCATGCATTAAGTTAAATTCATGATATGAACAGGAATTAAAACAGACATTTTGCATCATAAATAAATTAATCTAATATAACCTGAGTACTTGGTTATTCCAGAGCTTTAACATACAGCATTATTAACCAGGAATGTGTCTCAATACATTTTGTGAAGATAGGACAATATTGTTCAATGTCCTTGCACTTTTCTGCATGGTTGCCATTTTTTAGTAGATATATGTGGTAAGTAGGAGGCCTTCAAGAGGTGAAATTTTAAGAGGAGAGAATTTGTATGTTCCTGTCAGAATAAAAGCATGGATAACAGATTTAGGGAACATTGGTTTCTGAGAGATATAGAGGCTCTGGTTAAGAAAATAGAAGGAGGTACATGGGTGGGAGGGGTATGGAAGGTATGGAGGACTATAAACTAGGTGCAGGTCGATAGGACTAGGGAGATTAATGGCTTGGCATTGTCTAGATGTGCTGGGGGGCCTGCTGCTGTGCTGTAGTGTTCCATGACTCTTGAATATGTTTTTCTGCATCATATATTAATGAATATCTGAAGTGCTTGGTTTGAGTCGAGCTATTATAGTACCAAGTGGAGCGATAATGGTGGCTATTTCCAGTGCTCACACTAGTACATACAAAAGCACATTAGGATATACACATAGGGAATGCTGTGACATACCGGGGGTGGGCGTGGGGGGGGGGGTGGGTGGAGGGCATGACCTGAACCTAAGTTGGCAGTAGTGTTTGCTGTCCATCTGTTGCATGAACTCTTCAACTCTTCACAAACTGAACTGATGCAGTGTGATGTTCCATAAAACTCCCAGCTCTCAAACTGGACAATATTAGTACCAGGTTAAAAATGGTTCAAGGATGGTTGTCAAGGAGGGAAACAGTGGGAAGAAAGCAAGGATTTGTATACCATTATGTATTTAAGTTACTTTCAATGTTATATCTGATACTTAATGTGTACTTTTCATTATTTTGGAGGTGAAAATGAATTATTTAGCAACAATCTGCTAGAAGAACTCAATGGGTCAAGCAGCATCTGTGTGAGAAAAGTGATTGTGGACATTTCGTTTGAAACCTGCATAAGGCATTTTTCTAAATGTGTGTTGCTGTTTATGCAGATTCCTAGTGCTTGTGAATGTTGAATCCTCTGATAAGATTGACAAATTTGACAGCTGGGACCTGGAGTCAGAGCCTTGCCAACAATCAAAGCTGTTCTGTGAGGGCAGCCGGCTGCCAGTGTTGGTTAGCCCCTGTGCTACACTCTGTCGTGCTAACTATTGGGAGCTGGTATTCCTGTGCAAAACTGCTGCGCAAGACCCAGCAGTTGGCAGACAGTGACTTTGGGACAACAGAAGATCTATTCCAATCCTGTAACTGATAGGCAAGTGGCAGAAAGGAACATTACTAATGATAAAATAAACTCTGTGCTGTCTGTGGAGGGGGCAACATGTTCTCATGTTCTCCCTCCACTCTGTCCTTGTTTACTTCTTGTAATGTAGAGCTCAATCTTGTGCAGGGTCTCCACTGGAGTGTTTTTTTTACACAACGTTAACAATGATGAAGTGAGATTAAATCATTCAAATTAATGGATGAAAAGTCATGAAGGAAAATGATCTTAAAGAGAAAAGTCTTTGTCAGCTTTATGAATCTCCATCCTTCACAACTCCAAATTCTGCTGGCTAGAAAGGGCCCTAAGCTTGGTGAACTGTGCAAGACAGCAGATGTTCTGTGGTGGTTGGCAATGTTGGGTGCATTATCTGGCATTTACTTGCTTCTCATTTGTCTTGATGCTTCAAAATTTAGTAGGATTTGTGGCGCAGTACTAATGTGCTCAATCTGTGCATACGGCCAATAAATCTGGCAGATTAGACATTTAAAATTGAAGCATTCGTTATTGTGATGTGAATTCATCAATCATCCAATTGATTCATCTCACTCGAGTGGAACAGCCTGAATGAAATAGACTGTAGTGAGGGAAGTAAAGTCTTTCTTCATTGGCTAAAAATGTATGTTTCCCATTTCCCAGGTGCTGTGATCATTGCGTTGATGATGTTTAGGTCTTCATAGTGTGTCCCTAGGAATTCTAGGAAGAGCAGGGTGCTCCAATCGATGACATACCATTTTTCACAAATATATCATAAGCAGCAGAAATGTGACGAAAGAAGTTTAGAATGTAAGACATCAAGAACATGCCTCCCCCCCCCCTACCCTCAAGATGACCCACCCATTCACTATGATCTTATTGATTTTCCCTTGGCCTCTTGACACATTTTGAGATTATTCTTGTACAGAGTATCCACATGACCTTTATACACCATTTTAACAATAAAGAAGTGAAATGAAATATTCAGATTAAAGGGTGGCTCTGAGTCCTTAATTTCCTGCAAGTTCCAAAACATATTGAGTGGAGAAGCATAATGTGTCTTTTGCGACCGTCACCCTAGGCTTTATAAATCACCTTCTCCTCTGCTCCAGTTCTGAACTGAGGGCTTGAAGAGTCAATAGTTCCATTGCGCACCTTCAAACAGAAGATATTGCTTTTTCAGCTTAATTTATTAACTAACAGATGTGAAATGACATAATTTTACATGGTCCAGAGGGTGACTAACAACAGTTGTATGTGCAGTGAGGCAAATGATTCAACAGAGTTACAGAGGCCTCAAGTACTGGCACAAGTTTTCTGCACAGCACTGAAGAAGGTTACATGCTGTTGGTTCACTGTGTATGTTACTGTAATATAGTCTGCCTTCTCTTTTTTTAGCAGATGAAGTAGGTAGCACGTTAACAGATCCTTCAGCCCACCAAGTCTGTGCTAACCATCAAAGCTCATTCTCTTTTATCCATATCCCCATCAATTTGTATTCCTCTATGCCCAGATTCTACCACAAGGGGAGATTTGCAGTGGCCAATTAACCATCCCTCTTTGGGCAGTAGGAGGAAATTGCAGCTTCCCAAGGAAACACATGTGGTCGCAGGAAAAACAATTCAACTCTAGCAGACAACTCTAGCAGGTCAGGACTGAACTCTGATCACTGAAGCTATGAAACAACATTTCTACCTGCTGCACCACTGTGATGTCAATAATTTAGCATCCTGCAACCTTCTTCACAACACCATTTACCTGTGCTGCCCTCAGGGATCTTCAAGGTTACTTTGCCCCTCAATACTTGCATTTTTGTTATATATCCTACCCTTATAATCTTCACATTCATCAAGATCACATTTCCTATCCCAGCACCCTACCCAGCAGATTAATATTATTGTACAACCCAAGAGTACCACTTCATCGTAAATAATACAATCAATCTTTATATCTTTTCAAACTCATTAAACTTTCCTTCTACATTCACATCTGAGTTGTTAATACATGTAACAAACGTCAGGGGTCTCAACATCAATCCCTTTAGTTACCCCACTGGTCACAGGATTCTAACCTCAAACACAACCTTCCACAGTCACCTTCTGTTTCCTTTTACCAACTGAAGTTTGTTTTGAATTGGTTAACTTGCTTTGAATTCCATGGGCTCTAAGTTTTTTTCGAGCAGCTTTCCACTGGGGGTCTTGCCAAATGCATAACTGAAGTCCATATAACCCACATCAATGTCAGTGCCCTCATCAATATATCTAGATAGCTCCACAAAAAAAAACTCCATTGAATTAGTCAGGCAAGATCTTCCACCAACAAATGCAGTTGATTCTCCTTGATCAATCTTTGCCTTTCCAAGTGTAGATTAATTTTATTCCTCAGGATTTGTTTTCACTAGTTTTCATATCATTGACATTAGTCACACGTGATTATCGTCACTTGGTGTAAGTGTGCTGCCCTCTTGACAGGAAGGACAGGAAATCAGTTTTCAGAAAATCAGGATCAGTAATATACTCACAATTCATTCCTCAGCTATAGACCAACAGAGTATTCCAGCTTTAAATCATTTCCTAAAAGATGGAACTTCAGTTTACAGAGAAAATTATTTTATGCATTCATCACATTGGTTGTTTGTCCTTCTGCTGGTGGCAGTTTTTCATTGGTTCTATTGTGTTTCTTGTATTTATTGGGAACGCCTTCAAGAAAATAAATATCAGGGTGTATATGGTAACATATGTATACTTTGATAATAAATTTACCTTGAACTTTTACATCTGAACTAAAAATGTTTAGCTATGGATTCCAGGGAGCATTATGGTTTCTTATTTATCTTCAGTGATAAATCCCGTATATCAAGTAACTACATGCAAAAGATCTTACGCGATAATCTGAATTTCATTTCTTCAGATACAATCTATGCAATAAAAGCATTATTTGCTGGAAGTTTACATAAAAATTAGTAATGACAGTTCACCCAATTGTTAGTGACAGACTCGGTATGCTGTCTGCCGTCTGTCAGCTGAGAGGACACAACTCTGGGGCAGGGTGAGAAAATATAATGGTGAATAGAGGAGCAGCTGATGACAGACGAACAGGCTGTATAGCTAATCTCGAATACAGATGAATAATCATCGGAGATGCATAAATGTGTCATTCGAGCCTCCTTGCTTCATGAAAGGCACATTGATTTTGGCCCACTTCCCTGAATACAATGGCATGCATGATATACAATATCTTGGAACTGGAATGAAAACCAACCTGGACAAGTAATGGAGCCAAGAGCCAAAGGAAATAATAGTTCAATGTTTACGAAAGAAAATGTAATCAATGCCATCTGAATATAGTAGAGAGAAATGCTATTGGGAAATCTAGATGGAATGGATTTGTTTACAATAGATTTGTGCCCTGCTCTATTTTTAATGTTGAAGCTGTTTTCTGGCACCTCATTTGTTGAGAATCATACTGAACAATGAAAATTTCATAGTAATTTTATAAAAATGAAATCAAGTCCTGAGAAGAAGGTGATATAGGATCAGAATATGCAGAATTCTTGTGGGTAGAGTTAAGAAACTGCAAGGATAAAAACAAAACCCTGAAGGGAGTTACATACAGGCCTCTGAACAGTAGCCAGGATATGGGCCACAAATTATAATGGGAGATAGACATGGCATGTCAAAAGGACTATGTTATGATCATCATGGGGGATTTCAATATGCAGATACACTGGGAAAATCAAGTTGGTGGTGGATCCCAGGAGAGGAAATTTGTAGAATGCCTACAAGCTTTTTAGAACAGTGGTAAGGAAGAGATTTTTCTAGCCAGAGAATAGTGAATCCGTGGAATGCTCTGCCACAGACTGTGGTGGAGGCCAAGTCTGTGGGCATATTTAAGGCAGAAGTTGATCGTTTCCTGATCGGACAGGGCATCAAAGGATATGGCAAGGATGCAGATATATGTGGTTGAGTTGGATCCAGGATCAGCCACTTTGGAATGGCAGAGCAGACTTGATGGGCTGAATAGCCTAATTCTGCTCCTATGTCTTATGGCCGTTTGCTCTAAGATGGCCTTATAGAGCAGCTTGTAGTTGAGCCGACTAGGGGATCAGCTATTCTGGATTAGGTGTTGTGTAATGAACTGGATTTGATTAGGAAACTTAAGGTAAAGGAGCCTTTACAAGGCAGTGATCATAATATGATAGAATTCACCCTGTAATTTAAGAGTGAGAAGTTAAGGACAGATGTAAGACAACTGTGCTGCTCCAAAGAGCGCTATACAAGGTCATTCTTACCCTCGAACGTTAGGCCTATAATAAGTTTACCTATTGCCAGGGAAGTGATGACCTCCCTCCTGTTAGACTGGTTGTGGTAACTTATTTTTTATTCTTTCTACTTCTCTTCTAATATTTATATCTGTGTACTGGTAATGCTACTGTGACTCTGTTATTTCCTTTAGGGTAAATAAGGTATCTACCTATCGGCCTATCTATCAGTATTACAGTGGAGTAAAGGGAACACAGAGGCAAGATAGAGGAACTGGACAATTAGAATGGTACACTAGCAGAGATGATGGCAGACCAGCATGGCTGGAGCTTCTGTGAGCAAATTGGATGGTGCAGGATAGATACATCCCAAAGAAGTAATAGCATTCTAAAGGCAGGATGACACAACTGTGGCTGACGAGGGGAGCCAACGTGAAAGCAAAAGAGAGAACATATAATACAGCAAAAAATAGTGGGAAGTTGGAGGATTGGGAAAGTTTTAAAAACCAATAGAAGGCAACTAAGAAGTCATAAGGGGGGAAATAATGAAATATGAAGGTAAGCTAGCCAACAATATCAAAGAGGATACCAAAATATTTTCAGATATATAAAGAGTAAAATAAAGGAGAGAGTAAATATTGAACCACTGGAAAATGATGCTGGAAAGGTAGTAATGGGGGACAAGGAAATGGCGGACAAACTGGATAAGGATTTTGCATCAGTCTTCACCATGGCAGACACTAGCAGTATGTTGGAAGTTTGAGAGTGTCAAGGGGCTATTGAGTGCATTTTGAGTACAGTTGCCATTACTAAGGAGAGGTGCTTAGGAGACTGAAAGGTCTGAAGTTAGAAAAGTCACCTGAACTATTCTGAAATGGAAAACTACAAATATCACTACACTTATCAAGAAGGGAGGGAGGCAGAAGAAAAGAAATTATAGGGCAGTTAGCCTGAATTCTGTGTTTGGGAAGACATTGGAGTCGATTGATAAGGATGTGGTTTCGGGGTATTTAGCCGGAGGGTGGTGAATCTGTGGAATTTGTTGCCACAGATGTCTCTGGAGGACAGGTCATTGGGTACATTCAAGGGGTGGTTGATTGATTCTTGATTAGTCAGGGTGTGAAAGCTTACAGGGAGGAGGCATTAGAGTGGGTTTGAGAGGGAAATAGATCAGCCATGATGAAATGGTGTAGCAGCAGACTTGATACTTGATGGGCTGAATGCTCCTGTGTCTTATGGTGTTTTGGTCTTGTGGTCTAATCAACATTGCCATTACCTGGCTCACTTGTCATGGTGGCTAGCCCTACACATAGATGCAGTCATTAAGAAGGCATGCCATATGCTCTACCTCATTAGGTGTTTGAGGATATTTTGTATAAGACCATAAGACAAAGGAGCAGAAGTCGGCCATTCGGCCTATCGAGTCTGCTCCGCCATTTTATCATGAGCTGATCCATTCTCCCATTTAGTCCCTCTCCCCTGCCTTCTCACCATAACCTTTGATGCCCTGGCTACTCAGATACCTATCAATCTCTGCCTTAAATATGCCCAATGACTTGGCCTCCACCACCGCCCAGATTCACCACCCTCTGGCTAAAAACATTTCTTTGCATTTCTGTTCTGAATGGGCGCCCTTCAATCCTTAAGTCATTCCCTATCGTACTAGACTCCCCTATCATGGGAAACAACTTTGCCACATCCACTCTGTCCATGCCTTTCAATATTCCAAATGTTTCTATGAGGTCCCCCCTCATTCTTCTAAACTCCAAGGAATACAGTCCAAGAGCGGACAAACGTTCCTCATATGTTAACCCTCTCATTCCAGGAATCATTCTAGTGAATCTTCTCTGTACCCTCTCCAATGTCAGCATATCCTTTCTTAAATAAGGAGCCCAAAACTGCACTCTGTACTCCAAGTGAGGTCTCACCAGTGTCTTATAGAGCCTCAACATTACATCCCTGCTCCTATACTCTATTCCTCTAGAAATGAATGCCAACATTGCGTTCGCCTTCTTCACCACCGACTCAACCTGGAGGTTAACCTTAAGGGTACCCTGCACGAGGACTCCCAAGTCCCATTGCATCTTAGAACTTTGAATTCTCTCCCCATTTAAATAATAGTCTGCCTGTTTATTTCTTCTGCCAAAGTGCACAACCATACAATTTCCAATATTGTATTTCATTTGCCACTTCTTTGCCCATTCTTCCAATCTATCCAAGTCTCTCCGCAGACTCTGTTTCCTCTGCAGTACTGGCCCCTCCACCTATCTTTGTATCAACAGCAAAATTAGCCACAAAGCCATCTATTCCAAAATCATCTCTAATGCCTCTGCAATCTCCACAGCTACTTCCTTCAGAACAGGCGGGTGCATTCCATCTGGTCTGGGAGATTAATCTACCTTTAGACAATTCAGCTTCCTGAGTACTTTCTCTGTCGTAATTGTGACTGCGCACACTTCTCTTCCCTGCCACCCTTGAGTGTCCGGTATACTGCTGATGTCTTCCTCAGTGAAGACTGATGCAAAATACTTGTTCAGTTCCTCCGCCATCACCTTATCTCACATTACAATTTCTCCAGCATCATTTTCTATCAGTCCTATATCTACTCTCACCTGTCTTTTACTCTTTATATATTTGAAAAAGCTTTTAGTATCCTCTTTGATATTATTTGCTAGCTTCCTTTCATAGTTCATCTTTTCCCTCTTAATGATCTTCTTAGTTTCCTTTTGTAAGCTTTTAAAAACTTTCCAATCCTCTGTCCTCCCACTAATTTTTGCTTCCTTGTATACCCTCTCCTTTGCTTTAACTTTGGTTTTGACTTCTCTTGTCAGCCACGGTTGCATCCTTTTTCCCATTTGAAAATTTCTTTTTTGGAATATATCTGTCTTGCCCCTTCCTCACTTCTCGCATAAACTCCAGCCACTGCTGCTCTGCCATCCTTCCTGCTAATGTCCCTTTCCAGTCAACTTGGCCAGTTCTTCTCTCAAGCTACTGTAATTTCCTTTACTCCACTGAAATACCAACACATCAGATTTCGGCTTCTCTTTCTCAAATTTCACAATGAACTCAATCATGTTATGATCACTGCCTCCTAAGGGTTCCTTCACCTCAATCTCTCTAATCGCTTCCGGTTCATTACACAATACCCAATCCAGTACAGCCAATCTCCTAGTGGACTCAACAACAAGCTGTTCTAAAAAGCCATCTCACAGACATTCTACAAATTCTCTCTCTTGAGATCCAGTGCCGACCTGATTTTCCCAATCCACTCGCATGTTAAAATCACCCACAATTATCATAACACTGCCCTTCTGACAAGCCTTTTCTATTTCCTGTTGTAATTTGTAGTCTGCATCACTGCAGCTGTTAGGAGGCCTGTACATAACTGCCATCAGGGTCCTTTTACCCCTGCGATTTCTTAGCTCAACCCATAAAGATTCTGCACCTTCCGATCCTATGTCACCTCTTTCTAATGATTTGATATCATTTCTTACCAATAAAGCCACGCCTCCCCCTCTGCCTACCTGCCTATCCTTCCGACACACCGTGTATCCTTGGACGTTCAGCTCCCGGAGACATGCATCCTTTAGCCACGTCTCAGTGATGGCCACAATATCATACCTGCTAATCAGTAGCTGTACTACAAGATCATCCACCTTATTCCTTATGCTACGTGCATTTAAGTATAACACCTTAAAACCAGTATTTGATACTTTTTGCTTTGATTGCACTGCAACTTTATTGCGCTTCAACTCATCCCAATGGCTGCAAATTTGCCCCATCACCTTCCTGTCCATCCCGACATCTTTACTGCTCACTATCTTAGATTTATTTCTGTTTTCCCCTTCCTCCGCTTAATCATTCCGGTTCCCATCCCCCTGCCAAATTAGTTTAAACCCTCCCTAACAGCTCTACTAAATCTTCAGTATGTCACTGAAGACTCTTCCAAATTTCTCCATATTGTTCCACGGAGAGAATTGGGACTGATTGCACCACAGTTTACTTTGGAGGCTCCAATGCACAGGATTGCAGAGCGTTATGGTCCATTACTGGTACACCTCCCCACCATCGACGACATCTTCATGCGTTAGTGCCTCAGGACGAGGCGTTCATCATGAAGAGCACACACCAACCAGCACATGCCCTCTTTTTACTACTACCATCGGGAAGGAGATACATGAGCCTGAAGGCACATACTTCCCATTGCAGGAACAGCTTCTTCCCTTCTGCCATCAGATTCTGAACAGTCCATGAACCCATGAACACTACCTCATTATTCCTTTTATTAGCAGCATTGTCTTTGCTCTGTACTGCTGCCACAAAACAACAAATTTCACATTATAATGCAGTGATAATAAACATGATTCTTAATCTGAAAACAAAAAAAAATTTGCAGTATTTTGAGTTACAGTATTTTGTCAAAATGACCCAAATTTACACCTAAACCCTAACCCTATAAATTGTTTATATCATTCCAGCGGTTAGTGGATATCTTGCAATAAAAGACTGAGACATTTTAAATCTTCCCATTAAAGCAAATTAACATTCATTTTCTTTTTGCTCCAAGATCCTACATTTTTTACAGTGTCCGATTTTGTAAGATTGGGTGATCATTTTGCAGAAGACCTCCATTTTGTCCACAATTGTTATCCAGTTATTATTTATCTTTAATTCTTCATCTCATGCCCACTCTACATCTCTACCTTTTGTCTCCTAATGGACCCCAGTGTTGAAACAACATCTAATGTTTTGACAATGCATAAATTATCTTTCAGGGCCTACTAATTTGAGCTCATATGCATTGTTGGAATTTTTATTTCAGAATGCCAAAATGCACTGTGATTTCCTCTTGTTATTTCAGATACTGTACTATTCTTTACCTATCCACAAGGTTGTTCTTTTGGTTCCTATTACCTGTTGTTATTACCTTGTACCATTATCCCCATGAGCATCTAATCTCAAAAATAAATAGAAATTTAAAAACAGAAAATGCAAAAAAAAGACACTCAGCATAGAGACAGCAACTGTGCAAAGAAAAACAGGGACAGCTCTATTTTCTACAGAAACCTGAAATAAAGCTATTTATTTGAGGTGAATTTGATTGCTATGAAAAGTTTATAATTGTGTTGACAAGGTGTCTTCAGCCTGAGATGTTAATTTTGCTTCTCTTTCTGATCTTCTAATAGTTTCTAGCATTTTCTCTGTTTGTGTTATATAATTTCAACTGTTTTCCACTGTATCACAGACCCATTTTCCTTCCCTTATCCTCATTTTCTGCATCTTCAAATTTGTTTGATCTTTATTCCCAGGCGTGGTGAAAGATGATTGACCTGGAACAATAATTCTTTTTTACTTACAGCTGACTTACTAAGTAGTTAATACTCTGTTTTATTTTCATATTGCATGCTTATGACTGAACAATGCTAATACTAAACCTAGAAAATCTAGTAATCCATAAATCATTCTTATGACTCATTTTCATGGGTTTGTTTTCCAGTAATGCCATGCTAATTTTGCATCCTTTCATTACACAATGGATCCAACGTCTTAGCTTACTATCAACAGATAATTATCATCCGAGACTGCAGAAAAATCCTGTGGTTTAGCTATTGATGCATGTAGTTTACAGATCATTACCACAATAAGAGCTTTATCAGAGACATGCAGGATGATTCTCCCCAAAATCTTCAAATGTGCTTCACTGTTTGAAGGAAGTATATTAAGAATAGCTTGTCACTGAACATAAGAAACAACAGAGTTTCTGAAAACACATCAAGTAAAATACACCAAAATTTTAAATTACTCTGTGGAACTATATTTTAAATAATATTTTAAATAAGAATCTTTGTGGATACAAACAATTGATTTTCACTTTTAACATGGAGTTCAAATTGAATGGATCTTGACGAGGCTAATATGTTTTTCTTCTCAGCCTAACTTTTTCTTGAGTTTCATGGAGAGGCATAACTGCTTTTAGTTTTCTGCTTTTACATGTTTTGTTTTTGGTCTGTCTTGCTTTGTCACTTACTTCTGCTATCAATGCACAAAGATTACCGTTAAGTACTGCAGAGCAAATAATCAAATGATTGTCTCTGTTCAAGTTTGGTTCCTTTTCCCCTATTGCAATAAGAACACATCCTGTTAAAGAAATAACAATTTGATTTCTCTGCCCTTTTAGAAACAAGCATTTAGAGTGAGATCTGCTCTCTAAAAAGATAGGGCTGTCTATTCCTGTTCAATCTTAGCGACATGCAATCTTTTTGTGGCATAATTACTCTGAGTTCATGCATGTAAGAATGCTTCTAAATGATTGAAATGCAATTGCAGGTTACAAAGGGGGAGTGTTTTAAAATGGAAGACAAGAAAACTATATGCCACAAAGCAAATCATTCTCTATAAGGAAGATTACAAAATGTTGATGAAAGAAATAAGAATTGTATTCATATCCCAACTTCAGTGACATAGAACATTCAAAGATAACTTACAGCCTTTGTAATCAATATTATAATGGAGGAAAACATGCCAGTCTACTTGCAGACACAGTAACATCCCTTAAACTTAAAGGATACCAATGTCCAATTATTTTTGATGATAATTGAAGGATAAATCTCATGGCTTCTTCATGATAATGCCCTAGAATGATTTTTCACATCAAAAAGTGCAGATGAAGTCTTTGTGTAACATCTCATTCTGCTTCTCTCCACGAACTGCTCCCTGAGCAATATACAGAGATATCAGTCAGGATTATGGGTTCAAGATACAAAGAGAGGCTTGAAAGTACAGCCAGCAGACCAGTAATATGAATATTATCAATGAATCAAAGGCTTAATGCTTTTGCAGTTATAAAGGCGGCGAACATTAACATCTCACTCCTATTATACCACAAGGCTGACAAAAGCTTTTGAGATAGCCACATAAACAGTTAAACAGTTAATCTGGCAATTGCTCTTGCAGTGATTCTTTGCTTTTCCACTGGATACTCTGCTGTGTTGCCTTATGGAGACTAATTTCAAGATTCAGTCATCCATCAAAATTGTGGGTGTTTGCAAATTTTATTTGCACTTTTTACATTTTCTATAAATGTCAAGACTTATTGTATGTTTGTTAATGGCATACTAATCTACTACAGCTTAGCAAATGGCCTGCCCTAAGAGAGAACTAAATGTATGTACGTGGATTATAATTCCTTTAGATAAATAATTTCATAATAAATGGGTGCTAAAGCAATGACATTTTATTTTATACAGAATCATTTTCATTTCAGTCATAAGCTTGAGTTTATTTTTAAAATTTTTACCTCATCTTCAGTCAAATGAGAATATATGATAAAAACTGGCACTTACTCCTGAATTAAAAACTGGCACAAAATGCTAGGGATGCTCAGCAGGTCAGGTAGCATCGATGGGAAAAAAAAATAAAGAATCAATATTTCAGTCCATCTTGATGAAGGGTTTTGGCCTGAAACATTGACTTTTTATTCTTTTTATAGATGTTGCCTGACCTGTTGAGCTCCTCCAGCATTTTGTGTGTGCTGCTCTGGATTTCCAGCATCTGCAGAATCTCTTGTGTTTATCATTTTATCTTCAAGCTGTACTTTGGAAATTCTTCATTGTGATGTTTTCTCAAATTTCATGACAACATGACTATATTGCAGACTGCCAGGGATTGCCCTTAAACAAACCTTAGGAAGAAAGCATTGGAAAACCACCATCTATTGATTCCCTTCCAGGTAGCAAACTATTCTCATTCCAAAATACTATATATCTGTGTTGCTTCAACACCACTTTATTTCCATACTGGAATACCCTTCCCTTCTATACAATCGGATCTACAGATGGTCTGTTCACATCTATCTTGTACCATTGTAGAGATTCAAGAAGGTGCTCATCGCTATCTTCTCAAGGACGATTCTGAAGAAATACTGGTTTTGATAACCTTATGCCTAACCTAATATATAAACTCCCCAAAATCCATAACTCCTAATAACATAAGCCCAAAAATTGAAATTTTCCCTCCAACTTTCAGGTTTGCAGGAGTAAACATCACGATTACCTGAGTAGTCTAACCACGTAGACACTGCAGCCAAGAAATTATACCAGCGCTTCTACTTGCTCAGAATGCTAAGTAAATTTGGTTTGTTCCCATTTACCCACACTAGTGTTTACAGATGCTTTATAAAAAGCATCCTAACTAGATGTATCAACTACTCTGTCCAAGATCGAGTTGTGGGCACAGCTTAGCACATCACAAAAAACAGCCACTCCTCCATTTTCACTGTCTACACTTCTTGCTTCGTCAGTAAAGTAGACAATATTATCAAAGACACTGCCTACCCCAAACATTCTCTCTTCTGTTTTCCCCCTCCTGAACCACTGGACAGAAGATACAAAAGCCTGAAAGCACATATACTAACCTTAAGGATGACTTAAGTTGAGTAAAGTTATTCCCTTTGGTCAAGAGCCTGATGGTTGAGGAATAATAACTGTTTCTGAACCTGATGGTGTGACTCCTGAGGCTCCTCTATCTTCTTCCTGATGGCAGCAGTGAGAAGAGAGCATGAACTGGGTGGTGGGATCCCTGATGATGGATGCAACTTTCCTGCAACAGCACTCTGTGTAAATGTGTTCTGTTGTATAGAGGGTATGACCACAAAATCAACCTCATCATGGCCTTGCACATTATTGTCTATCTGCATTGCACATTTTTTTGTAACTGTAACACTTCCTCTGCAATCTGCTGTTGTTTTTCCTTTGTAGTACCTCAATATAATGATGTAATGAAATGATCTGCATGGAGGTAATGCAAAACAACATTTTTCACTGTACCTTGGTACACTTGATAACAATAATAATAACCCAATTTAAACCAACTAAAAGAAATGATGCTAAATTTCAAGTCAGAATTATGTGCAACTTCTGCTATCTTCATAGGGATCCTACCACTAAACATATCTTTACCTCACTCCCCCACCACTTTCCGCAGGGATCACTCTCTCTCCAATTCGCTTTTCTATTCTCCCCTCCCCACTAATCTCCCTCCACTTATCCCTATAAGTGGCCTAAGTGCTACCTACACTTGCCCATACACCTCCTCTATTACCTCCATTCAGGCTCCCAAACAGACCTTCCAGGTGAAGCAACACTTCACCTGCAAATCTTCTGAGGCTGTCTATTGTATCCAGTCCTCCTGATGTGGCTTCTACTAGATTGGTGAGACTTGTCATAAATTGAGGGACAGCCTCATCAAGCACCTCTGCTCCATCTGCCAAAAGTGGAACTTCCCAATGAGTAAACACTTTAATTCCCATTCCATTCCCGTTGTGATAGGTCAGTCTACAGCCTCCTCTTGTATCAAGATGAGGCACCCTCATGGTCGGGGAGCAACAGCTTATATTCTGTATGGATAGCCTCCAACCTGATGGCATGAATATTAATTGCTCTTTCTGGTAAATAAATTTTCCCCCTCTTCCTCTATTCCCCACTCTAACCTTTTACCTCTTCTCTCCTGCCTATCACTTCCTCCTAGGACACTTTCTCCTATGGTCCACTCTCCTCTCCAATCAGATTCCTTCTTCGCTACCCTTTGACCTTTCCTACCCACCTGGTTTCACCTATCACCTTTCAGCTAGCCTCCTTCCCCTCCCTTCAACCTTTTTTATTCTAGCATCTTCCCCCTTCCTTCTCAGTCCTAAAGAAGGGGCTCAGGCTGAAACGTCAACATTTATTCCTTTCCATAGATGTTGCTTGACCTGCTGAGTTCTTCCAGTATTTTGTGTGTGTTGCTTTGGATTTCCAGTATCTACAACTTTCTCGTGTTTATGAAGTGGTGATACTACCTTCTTTTTTGTCGATGTTATGGGTTTGGGAGATGTAATTGGAAAGCCCTGGGTGAATAAGAGCAGTGCATTTTGTAAATGGTGCATACTGTGCACTAATGGTGATGATAGCAGATGCATCAAAAGTCTAGAGGATGCTTAGAGGAAGGGTTGTAGGACAAGTCAGTGAACTACAGGCTAGTGAGTCTTAAATCAATGGTTGTAAAGTTACTGTAAGGGTTTCTGAGAAATAGGCCTAATTTTCATTAGGAAGGACGAGGATATTACTTCCTACAAAGTGAAACCTAATAGTATGAATGGCAGCAATGGTTCACTACCAGACAAGCTCATCGATTTTTATGCCTGCTTAGAAAGGGAGAACATAAGTACAGCTGTGAAGATCCCTACTACACCCAGTGACTCTGTGATCTCTGTCTTGGAGGCTAATGTCAGGCTGTCTTTCAGGAGGGTGAACCCTCGCTTGGTGGCAGGCCCCAATGGAGTATCCGGTAAGGCTCTGAAAACTTGTGCCAGCCAACCAGCGGATCTATTCAAGGACATTTCCAACCTCTTCCTGCTATGATTGGAAGTTTCCACCTGCTTCAAAAAGACAACAACTATACCAGTGCCCAAGAAGAGTAGTATAATCTGCCTTGATGACTATCGTCCAGTAGCACTCCTATCTATGGTGATGAAATGTTTTGAGAAGTTGTTCATGGCTAGAATCAACTCCTGCTTCTGCAAGGATCTAGACCCACTGTAATTTGCCTATTGCCACAATAGGTCTATAGCAGATGCAATCTCTATGGCTGTTCACACGACCTTAGATCACCTGGACAATACAAACACCAATGTCAGGATGCTGTTCAGTGACTGTAGCTTAGTGTTTAGCACCATCATTTCCACAGTCCTGATCAATAAGCTACAGAACCTGGGCTGATGTACCTCCCTCTGCAATTGGATCCTCAACTTCCTAACTGGAAGACCACAACCTGTGCAGATTGGTAATAATATCTCCTCCTCACTGACGATCAACACTGGTGCATCTCAGGAGTGCATGCTTAGTGTACTGCTGGACTCTCTCCTTATGCATGACTGTGGGGCGAGGTATAGCTCAAATACCATCTATAAATTTGTTGATAGTATAACCATTGTTGACAGGATCTCAAATAGATTTGGGCATACAGGAGTGAGATATACAGCCATTTGAATGGTGTTGCAACAACAACCTTGTACTCAACATCAGTAAGACCAAAGAGCAGATGGTGGGCTTCAAAGAGGGATCAGAAGTGGAGAGAGTGAGCAATCTCAAGTTCGCGGATGTTAAGATCTCTGATGATCTAACCTGGTCCCACCATATCAATGCAGCAAAAAAGAAGGCAAGACAGCAGCTATATTTCATTTGGAGTTTGAGGAGATTTGGTTTATCACCTAAAACACAGATGTACCGTGGAGAGCATTCTGACAGGCTGAGGGAGCTACCATACACGATAGACAGAATCTACAGAAAGTTGTAAAATCAGTCTGCTCCATCTTGTGTACTAGCCTTCATAGTATCCAAGACATCAAGGAGCGGTGCTTCAAAAAGGTAGCATCCATTATTAAAGACCCCCATCACACAGTACATACCCTCTTCTCACTGTTACTGTCAGGAGGGAGGTACAAAAGCCTGAAGGCACAAATTCAGCAATTCAGGAGCAGCTCCTTCCCCTCTCCCACCCAATTCCTAAATGGACATTGAACACATGAACACTACCTCACTTTTAGTTTTAATTTAACTATTTCATACACACATATATATTTACTGTAATTGATTTACTTATTTAATTTTTTCTCTATTATCATGTATTGCATTATTCTGCTGCCGCTAAGTTAACAAACTTTATGACATTTGCCGGTGTAACCAGACTTGATTCTGATTCTGATTAATGAGAGTCAGCATGAGTTTCTCCGTGGGAAATTTTGTCAAGATTGACCAGAGCTCAGCAATATACATTGTCTTTATGAACTTTAGCAAGTTATGGCATGTCTAGACTGTTCCAGGAGGTTAGGATGCATCAGATCCACAGTGAACTAGCCAAATAGATACAAAATTTGCTTTTTGGTTGGGATCAGACAGTGACAGTGGAGGATTCCTTTTCAGATTGGAAGCTAATAACCAAAGTATGTTGCAGGAATTGGTGCTGGGGCCCCTGATAGTCGTCAAATATATTCATGATTTGGATAAGAATATAGGTGACATGATTAGTAAACTTGCAGATAACACTAGAATTGGTGGAGTGGTGGACAATGAAGGAGCTTGTTCAATTAGGAAAATGAGCAGGAGAATGGCAGACAAGTGTTTTGGAAACTAAACCAGGTCGGGAGTTTCATAGTGAAATGCTAGAGCCTGGTGAGAGAGTCATAGAACAGAGAAACATTGAGGTAAAAAATACATGGCTCCCTGAAAGGAGTTGACAGGGTAGTGCAGGCCTATAGAAAGTTTTCCTGGCTATAGCAATGAAGCCACCATATTATAGTTGAACAAAGCACTGCTTAGGCCAAAGTTTGAGTAGTCTGTGTAGTTCTGGTTATTACATTGTCAGAAGAATGAGATTAAGCTAGTGAAGGTACAGCAAAGATTTATGAGGAGGGCTTGAATTAAAAGGAGATATTAGATAGCTGTGACTGTTTTTGCCGGAGTGAAGGATAGTTGATGAGGACCTCAACAGTCTCGATGGTGTCCAGACTAGCGTGTGATTTGGATTTAAGTGAGGGAGAGTTGCGCAGCGTTAACCTCACTCTCTCTTTCCAATTCCCATTTGGATCCAGTGGCAAGACAGAGTCTAGACGGCTGGAGATGGGACTAGGCGCAGTGGATGACCAGGACGTCTTCTGTCTTTTCCTGCTCTAGGCGTTCCATGACGCTTGCAGAGACCGCCTTCTTGACCGTTGGACCTACCATTGGTCTCATCTGCTCAATCCGCCGGAGTCTGTCTTCACATGCTGGGATAGACAACTCCCTATCTCACTGAGGATTTGACACCCGTTGGCTACCCTCACCTGCTTTAGCCGGCTTGTCGAAGCCGTTGCCCGGGGTGTGGCCACTGTCACATGCAAACAGCTACAGGGAGCCACAGGTGAGAGCCATAGGAAAGATTTAGTGGGGTCTAAAGGGTAAGATTTTCACATAGAGGGTCATGATTATGCAGTACAAGATGCCAGAGACAGGTGAGAGCAGCACAATTCCAATGTTTACAGTAGATTTGGACAGATGAGTGAATGGGAAAGATTTGGAAGGACAGGGACCACTCAAGTAAACAGGATGTGTGTACCTCACCCATATACTTACTTGCAGGCATTTACAGGAAAATAAAGAAATACAATGGAATTTTGAAATAAAAAACACAGAATCATTGAGCTTATCCCACGTGGGAAACAAATACTTTAAAATTCCAACCAAGCTTCCCAGTAATTTCCCAATAAAGAGAAATTAATAAGTTATTGGTGGCATCACATTAAGAAATCCAGTCAGTGGCAAATTACTAAAAACATTAGATTCTGTTGCCTTCGTTGTCCCTTCAGCAAATGGTTTGTACATATTTCACAACTATTCTGCAACAGGGAGCATACTTTCACACCTTATGTATATAATTGATGCCATTAGCGCTTTGCACGTATCCTGCAGTTTGCGCTTTGTCACTGTATATTCTTCAGCACCATCTGTTTGCACCTTCTTTCATCACCTTTTGGGGGAGTTTATGCATGCTGAGCTCTTTCCCTCCTGAGAACCTTCATGCAGCAAGGCTAGGATCACTAACTCTAAACACTTCTTGGATGAGAGGTAGGCTGTGGTTTCAACACCGACTCCCTGCCACCTGCTAGGTGCCAGCCTAATTGGAATTAGGAAGTATTTATTAGTTATCTGCAGATTTTGCACAGGATGCTGCAAATGCCAGCTGAACTAATTCTTATTAGGTGTTGTGGCGTGGATGGAATCACCGGAGAGACAGAGTTACTGGTAGATACAAAGCAGCTTCTTTATTCGACACAACAAGGTACAGCAGGCATCATACGGACGGAGACGCTTTCAGGAGAAAGGACTGCTAGCCCAATGTGGGCTCGATATTTATATGCTAAACACAAAGGCAATCGCTACTTAAAAAGTTATCGCCAATGCATAGATGATGCTTCCTTTTAAAGCTACATACAAAACATCACACATTCTGACTTCATCCTTTTCTTCCGAAGCCAACATGTCTGGGTTGGTACCCACAGTCTTTAGGAATGCAGGTTAAATCTACAATACATTTATTTGGCATTTTATGTGCTAACATAGAGAACAATTAATATAATAAAGTATAGATAATACTGTCTTCGAAACGACCTGTAAACTTCACACTTCCATCCGCAGCATCTGGCTAGTATCCCGATATTTACAGCTTTCAGGAAATGCATTGTTATGAACTCAATCCACAGTACTTGTCAAATAGAAGGCTGGTGGCCAGAGTCTTTTAGGTGTAAATGAATCATCTACCCAAAAACTCACTCTAACAGTCCCTCCTCATGGCCCTCGTGGACAAAAAATTAAATTTGTACCAGGAAAGACCAACCTAGGAGGATCTGCTCAAATAGGGCAGCAAAAATGCCCTGTCTCAAAATTCCCCCCCCCCCCCAATTTTGTGTGCCTTGATATCTATCCTAGCATTCCCTAATCGCTACCTACCAAATGTTAAGCAGAGAGGCTGTTCCAAGTCTTTAGGAATGCGGCTCCTTTCATGTGCCTGTCAGCTCTTTCCCTGCAGGCTGACTGTAGCTTAATCACATTCCTTTGTCTTCAGTCCTTTATCCTCCAGTCACTGAAACTCTCCTTCCAGGAGCACCCACAGGCCTTCTCATCGATGTACAGGAAGGGGTTGGGGTAGCCTCTATGTAAATGTCTGGAAGGACCTCTCCCCAGTGGCACCCCCTTCCAAATTGTCCGGTCAATCACTGGCCCAACTGCTGAAAAGGGCCCAGCTCCTCAGACTGGGGGTGACTGCTTCCAGATGCCGTGTGCAGTCTGAAATGCCATCGCAGTGGTGGAACTTGCCATCTCTGCTTTAACTCAAAAATCCCTCCCTATCTATTTCCCAATAGATTTCTATACTATGCTATAAAATTAATCATCTACCTTCAGCAACCAGCCTTCTTTACAGAGTACCCTCATCATCACACTTTAGCAGGTTATTCATGGTTTTCCAACATGTTCACAGTGCCTTCTGCCACGTTCTCTGCATTTTCTGCCTTTGCGTTTTGTCCGGGTATGTTTTCATCAGCAGTGGTCAGGTCTGGCATGGCCGGCTGGTGTTCCTCTCTTAGGTTCCCTGTAATTACATGGTTACTGGGTACACTTGGTTCCCTGCTCTATCTGTGGGAGCAACAAGAGGGTGAGTTGTATGCTTTAACCTGAGTCCAGTGTTTCCACTGGCTGCCTCGCCGAGTCTGTACACAGACACATGTATCATTGGTTAAGAGTACCATCTGTGGTCCTATCCACTTGGGGGAAAACCCTGACCTTTCTGGCAGCACCCTCACCATGACTTGGTCGCCGGGCTGTGGAAGGACTATCCCCTTTCCCTGTGGCTCTCTCGGATCAGCGATTCGCTGCTGTTGTTTCTCTCGGTCCTTCAACAGTAAGTTGGTTACAAAGGTCTTTCACATATTGGGTCATTCTATCCCTATAAACCCCAGGGTCCCCGCAACCGGTAATTACCCCATAAGGGAGTCGCATTGCTCGCCCCATCAATAATTCGTAGGGGTCGAGACCCAACACAACGTGTTGTTCGGGGTTGCATGCAATCTCCCTTTCCCAAATCTATAACAGCTCCCGCTTCCCTTAGGATGTCTATTCCAAGGATCATGCCCTCATTATTTGGACATATCCAGAAATACACTGGAAGCTGCACTCCCCCAATTTCTAGTATTTGCTTCTTGCTTCTTTCTAACCATATAAAAATTGCAGCACGGAAACAGGCCATCTTGGCCCTTCTAGTCCATGCCGAACTCTTACTCTCACCTAGTCCCACCAATCTGCACTCAGCCCATAGCCCTCCATTCCTTTCCTGTCCATATAGCTGTCCAATTTAACTTTAAACGACAACATCGAACCTGCGTCAACCACTTCTGCTGGAAGCTCTTTCCACACAGCTACCACTCTGAGTAAAGAAGTTTCCCTTCATGTTCCCCCTAAACTTTTGCCCTTTAACTCTTCACTCCTGTCCTCTTGTTTGAATCTCCCCCCCAATGGAAAAAGCCTATCCACGTCAACTCTATCTATCCCCCTCATAATTTTAAATACCTCTATCAAGTCCCCCCTCAATCTTCTACGTTCCAAAGAATAAAGACCCAACTTGTTCAACCTTTCTCTGTAACTTAGGTGATGAAACCCAGTTAACATTCTAGTAAATCTTCTCTCTACTCTCTCTATTTTGCTGACATCTTCCCTATAATTCGGTGGCCAAAACTGTACACAATACGCCAAATTTGGCCTCACCAATGCATTGTACAATTCCAGCATTACATCCCAACTCCTATACTCAATGCTCTGATTATAAAGGGCAGCATATCAAAAGCTTTCTTCTCCACCCTATCCACGTGAGATTCCACTTTCAGGGAACTATGCACCATTATTCCTAGATCAGTCTGTTCTACTGCCTTCTTCACTGCCCTACCATTTACCATGTATATCCTATTTTGATTAGTCCTACCAAAATGTTGTACCTCACATTTATCAGCATTAAACTCCATCTGCCATCTTTCAGCCCTCTCTTCTAACTGGCCTAAATCTCTCTGCAAGCTTTGAAAACCTACTTCATTATCCACAACTCCACCTATCATAGTACCATCTGCATACTCACTAATCCAATTTACCACCCCATCATTCAGATCATTAATGTATATGACAAACAACCTTGGATCCAGTACAGATCCCTGAGGCACACCACTAGTCACCGGCCTCCAATCTGACAAACAGTTATCCACCACTACTCTCTGACATCTCCCATCCAGCCACTGCTGAATCCATTTTACTACTTCAATATTAATACCCAACGATTGAACTTTCCTAACTAACCTTCCATGTGGAACCTTGTCAAAGGCCTTACTGAAGTCCATACACACAACATCCACCGCTTTACTCTCGTCAACTTTCCTAGCAACCTCTTCAAAAAATTTAAGAAGATTTGTCAAACACGACCTGCCACGCACAAATCCATGTTGACTGTTCCTAATCAGACCCTGTCTATCCAGATAATTAGATATACCATCTCTCAGAATACTTTCCAACAATTTACCCACCACTGACGTCAAACTCACGGGCCGATAATTGCTGAGTTTACTCTTAGAACCCTTTTTAAACAAAGGAACAACATGAGCAATACACCAATCCTCCGGCACCATCCCCGTTTCTACTGACATTTGAAATATTTCTGTCAGAGCCCCTGCTATTTCCACACTAACTTCCCTCAAGGTCCTAGGGAATATCCTGTCAGGACCTGGAGACTTATCCACTTTTATATTACTTAAAAGCGCTAGTACTTCCTTTTCTTTAATCATCATAGTTCCCATAACTTCCCTACCTGTTTCCCTTGTCTTACACAATTCAATATCCTTCTCTTTCTGCTTTTACTGTTTTCCCTCCTACACCCCTGATATAATTGGCCTGTCCAGTTGTTGGTAAAGGTAAGTCTGTTATCGATACTGATGCCCCTGTGTCCACAAACATATTGCATTGCTGTCCCCCTAACAATGTCGTTGTGTACATCTGCGGATCACCATCACTGGCAGTGGAGCCCGCTGCCACGTCTTTTTCTGCCCTAAGAGGCATTGTTACTAACTCTTTGATCTGATCGACAGTCAGACTGGTTGCTGATGGGGTGAGTGACTAGGTGTCTGCTGTAACCTTCTCCTGGGTTTTCCCCCTCCCTTTTGGAGATTGTCTCCAGCCATGTCCCGATAGGCCACAGCTGTAGCATATCAACTCCTTCACTGTCTTATACCTGGTCCGACAGTCCTTTGCTAGGTGCCCTAGCTGCTGGCAAGCAAAACAAACTCTCTGGGACATCACAGCAGCTGCATCCACTATACCCAATTTACGATTTCTCTGGTCTTTTCTTTGTTCTATCTCACTGACCCATGAAACTATCGCAGAGTAGTTGGACCCCACCGTTATACCTAAATCTAAAACTTCCTGGTGGGCTGAGCTCAGGCCTTCCTTCATCATTTTTAGGAAGACTGGGTCTTCTCTCCCTGGATTATCCAACCCTGAATACTCTTCATATGCTCGATATTTACGTTCTGTATAATCCATGGCTGTCTCGTCAGCTTTTTGAATCACTGCCATTATCGTTCCCCAGCTACTCTCACCTCCCCAGAGCCGCTTCCTCACTTGCCCTTTAAAAGAGCGATATCTTTCTCCATTACTGGCGCACCCGGTAGTTGCCCATATACCACCCCACACCCCCTGGGCCACCCTGTCCCACATATTCCTTGGGAACTTCACTTTCACTAACACATGTATATCTTTAAGGTGCATCTGGTAAATTTCAACCATTTCCTCGAGCTTGCGCCAGAATTCTGAATTCCCACATGTGACTTTATGTGAGGGCAACTCAGACAAAATGCTCCGTTTCTCCCTCGGGGTGAATAGTCATAATCAAGGTCAAGGGCTGGCCCGGATCATCAGGGTTCTCAGCCTGACGTTGCCTGGCCTCAATAGGTGCCATTCTAGTAGATCTATCTGGGTATACCCTCCCCCTGAGCTATCTCCATACTAATTCCCATACTACGCAAAATATAAAGCCGCAGAGTATGTATTCCACAATCTGCCACTTTTGGGTACCTGAACTCATGATGCCTGCTGTATTCCCTTGCATCATACTTGCAAACGCATACACTAAAATGCAGCTCCCCGAACGAGTATACACACCCCCTACTCTGGCCTCCCGAACCGTACCGTTGGTTACCACCTTTTGCAACTGGTGGTCCAAGTCTCACCAAGTTAACCAAGTTAACATGCAATGATTCCTCACTTACATAAACACACATGCACACACTACCTTTATATCTACCAGTTCAGCTCTCCGCATACGTGATACCTCGTGTCCCGTGCACCACCGACCAAACAGATCCAAGTGTGAGTGCTATTTTAGAAAAGATGCTCACCAACTTAGATTACTAGGAATGCTGGCCACACAACGGGTCATGGAGTATCCCACTCCTGAAATGTTGTGGCACGGATGGAATCACCGGAGAGACAGAGTTACTGGTAGATACAAAGCAGCTTCTTTATTCGACACAAGGTACAGCAGGCATCACATGGACGGAGACGCTTTTGGTAGAAAGGTCTGCTAGCCCAATGTGGGCTCGATATTTATATGCTAAGCATGAAGGCAATCGCTACTTAAAAAGTTATAGACAATGCATAGACAATGTTTCCTTTCGAAGTTACATACAAACATCACACCTTCTGACTTCATCCTTTCCTTCCGAGGCCAACATGTCTGGGTTGGTATCCACAGCCTTTAGGAATGCAAGTTAAATCCACAATACATTTATTTGGCATTTTACATGTTAACATAAAAGACAATTAATATTATAAGGTATAGATAATACTATCTTCGAAACTATCTGTAAACTTCACACTTTCATCCCCAGCGTCTGGCGAGAATCCGGATATTTACAGCTTTTGGGAAACGCATTGTCGTGAACTCAATCCACAGTACTTTGTCAAATAGAAGGCTGGTGGCCAGAGTCATTTAGGTGTAAATGAATCATCTACCCAAACACTCACTCTAACATTAGGCATCCAACTAAATTAAGTTACTTCATAAATCCTGCATTCCTATGTGACATAGGATCTTAAATTCCTGCTCTTATCAGTTAGTATGTGGAGGGAGTTCAGTAAGCCCAAAATCCATTGCTTCGAAATTATGTATTACAGTGAAAAAGCAACACATAACATGCTGAAATATGCACTCTGGATGTTTCCCACATTACTGTAATGTCATGATATTTCCAGTGAAGTTTCTGTCCACTGATTTGAAATACTACATCATACTAAATGTGCACTATTGTAAGTGACAAACAAACCTACAAACCCTAGACTTGGGTCCCACCAGGCTGGGAGAGCCGGGATGTTTTAGCCACCCACACCCCAATCTGAGCAAATACCATCTCTGTCTTCTGCTCTGATCCGAGGTCAGTTCGCAGGTTGATTGGCACCTGCGAACAGTTCGAGCTAGCGTCAGGGGCCAGGGTCAACCGCACGAAGAGCGAAGCCATGCTCTTCGGCAACTGGCCCGACCGATCCAGCGTCCCATTCACCATCAGGTCTGACCACGTGAAGGTGTTGGGGATCTGGTTCGGAGGGGCGGAGGCGTGCAACAAGAACTGGCAGGAGCGGACTGCCAAGGTGAAACAGAAACTGGGACTGTGGGGAGGGCGCTCCCTGTCGATAACGGGCAAGAACCTGGTCATCAGGTGTGAGGTGCTCTCAGGGCTGCTGTACTTGGCGCAGGTCTGGCCCGTCCCCCGCTCCTACAGCTCGGAAATCATCCGGGCTGTCTTCAGATTCGTCTGGGGATCCAAGATGGAGCGGGTGAGACGGACCGCCATGCACAAGTCCCTGGACAACGGGGGCAAGAACGTCCCCAATGTCGCCCTCACCCTGATGGCCAGCTTCGTATGTGGCTGCATCAGGTTGTGTGTAGAGCCCAGGTATGTGGGCACCAAGTACCACTATGTGCCCAGGTTCTACTTGTTGCCCTGGCTACGAAGGATGGGTCTGGCCCCACTCCCGCGCAACGCCCCAGTCAGCTGGTCGTTGCCGGCATACCTGTCCTACGTAGCAAAGTTCTTCCAGGAGAATGCCTTTGACCACAGGGCCATCAGGCAGTGGTTGGCATGTAGTGTCCTGCAGGCACTGCAGGAGAAGGACGTGATGGACACAGTGGGGTGGTTCCCTGAGCAGACTATCCAGTTCATCTGGCAAAACGCCTCATCGCCAGATCTAACCAACAGGCACCAAGACCTCGCCTGGCTGGCGGTGAGAGGGGCCCTCCCAGTCAGAGCCCTCCTGTATGCCTGGAACGTCGTCTCCGCACCCCACTGCCCACGGGAGGACTGCAGTGAGGAGGAGTCTGTGACCCACCTCTTTGCACACTGCCAGTTCGCAAAGAGGGTGTGGAGGAGGATGGACGGGCTAGTGTCACGGTTTATCCCCAGCAGCTGCGTAACAGAGGACTCTCTGATCTACGGGCTGTTCCCGGGGACACACACGGAGACCAACGTCCGGTGCTGCTGGCGGATCATCAACTCGGTGAAAGACGCTCTTTGGTTGGCCCGAAACTTGATGATCTACCAGCACATGGAGATGTCCGTGGGGGAATGCTGCCGACTGGCACATTCTCGACTGCAGGAGTACGTGCTGAGGGACGCACTGAAACTCGGTGCAGCCACCGCAAGGGCCCGGTGGGGAAGGACCACAGTATAGGTTTCTCCACCCGTGGGAGTGGGAGGGGTCGGAGGGCGGGGAGTATACCCCTCAACAATGAAATGATATGGTAAGCTGAACTACTGGAGTGCCACGTGGGTGGCTATAAATATGGATATGTACTGTGTATAATAGAAACGTATGTAAAGGATGAAAAGTTATTGAATGGTTTATTGTATATATTTATTTTTGAATAAAGTATATTTTGAAATAAAAAAAAATCTGAGCAAATACTGTGTAAATACTGCCCACTTGCAATTACCCATTGGCAAGAAATAACAGATCATACACTGCATACAATTATAAGAAAGGCGTATTTATGAATATCACTTAATCAATCCGTTATTAAAGAAGAAAGAGAAAAAGAAAAAAAAGGTCCATTATAATTAAAACAATCACGTGTGCACAGAGTTGGAGCTCAGATGTTCCAAAAGCTGGAGGTGTCCATGTACTCATGGCACCAACATTTATTCACCAAGCACTGATAGAACTTTCTATCTTAGACTCCATCGAACTGCACCTTCTGGTTTAATCGAAAATCTTACCGCCAGTTCTCTCAATCTTCCACTGAAAAAAAGGGACCTCAACCCCCTTTGTGTCTGTCACAAACCCTCTCTGGCCAGTTCGCTCTAGAACTTTTCCCAATTCAAGCATCCTGATTGGCTGACACAGCATTCTTAAGCTAAACATCACAACCCCTTATCTTCAATGGTAATGCAAACACTACCAGCAGCATGCACTGCTTTTACAGAAAGCTATTAAATGAAATGCTTTGCAACATTAGCAGTAAAAGCTTAACCAGGGTGTTACGCCTTAAATAGAACAGAAAACACAGGAAGCATGTGCGGGGTCAAAATCAAAAACTAATCCCCCATGAACACGAAGCATAATAACACCATATTGACATAACAAACATCACGAAAAACACAGTGACAGCTTAATGATAAAAGTAGTCAATACACAACTCTAATAAACCTAAATAAATAACCAAGACCCTAGAGATACAGAGCTTAAGAAAAGTGGTTTTGTCACCGCCTTAGGCTTGTCGATTGGCTTGTTAGCAAAGGGCTAACCAGCCACGTTTCTAGATATGCTCAGTAAAAAGCGGTTTTATTGTGGGGGTTATTGTCCGCGATCTGTGTATTTGCTGTAAGAACTGATGAAGTGGTTTGTGTGCTTAAGCCTGTGTTTAAACTCGTGCCCAGGAAAGGATTAAGATACTTGATTACAGATGCTGCAGGGACTAATCGTTGGTGTGATTCAAAGAGACTATTTGTAACAAAGGCTTGTATTCTAAGCGGGGTGGATACCTGCTCAGATGAATTGCTGATTAGAGTTCTAAGTTCATTTCTAGGATTAGGAATAGTTACGATCATGGAACAGCAATTTAGCTGAATTGGTGGGCAAAGATGTTGTTTTAGTTCAGGCTAGCAATGATATGATGGGAGTGGATCTACCTGCTACAATTGGGGCACTTTGAGAGACGGGGCGACGAGCCATCCATACTTTAAGAGAAGAGGGGAGTGTAGGTGAGGGTGCAGAATTGGAAGTCAAGTTTCCCATAGCTGAGGGCAGAGACTTTAAAGAGAAGTTGCTCTCATTTCTGTGGAGTGAGGGGAAGAAGTTGTCTGATGTGAAAAGTCCACTGAGTCCTTCAGCAGGTGATGAAAACTCCAAGTTGGTTTCAGCAATGACCTCTCCGGTAGATAGAGCCAAAGTGCATCGGCAAGGTGCCAATGTTATTGTAGGCTGAGGATGTTCTCGGGAGCAAAACGCACACCAGAGGGGGAGGAGGAATATGAGACTTGGGCAGAGCAGGCATCTCAGTTGGTGGATGAGTGGCAGTGTTCAGATAATATGAAAAGACCGCAACTGGTGTAAAGTCTAAGAGGTCCAGCTGCTGAGGTGGTGATGTCCTTGAAGGCATTTGCAGGCTACACGCAAGCATTAGAACATGTTTTTAGCATGATGGGCAGCCCAGCGGAGCTTATAATGTTGCTCAGGTGCACATTCCAGGAGAAAGGAGAGAAACTTTCTACCTATATTTTTCAGCTAGAGAGACTGCTGCTTTGCTTGCTCCATAAAGGGGTCATTCCACATGCTTCTATAAATCAATTAAGGATGAACCAAGTGCCAAAGGGTGTACAGCCACATGACATGATTCCTTTAAACCTCCGAATATCTTGTAGAATATGTCTCCCTCCCTTGTTTGTTGAGCTGATTGGGGAAGTAAGAGAGGAGGAAAACTCGATGGAGGAGCATGAAGCCTCCGTCAGCTGGATAGTCTTTTGCAGTAACATCAGTGCTGAAGCAACCCCTAGGGAAGAGGGGAGCTTTGAAGGATTTTGTGAATGATTTGAGAGTCAAGATATCTCGGCTGATTGCAGCTGGTGATGCCACCAAGCATGACAAGGCTGATAGGCAGCCAGGCCTACTGGTGGGATATACTAAGCAGAAGGCTGCTACTGAGTGGGCTCCCTTGACCAGGGGAGCAACCAGCATTGTCCGTTACAGCTGTGGTGAGGATGGATATTTCAAGCAGGAGTGTGAAGGAAGGGAGAACGTTTGGAAAGTAAACAAATGGTTACTGAACCAGAAGAGGATGTGGGAAACTTTGGAGAGACCCAGTGAGTGAATGGCCTGGTGTCTTGAGGAAACACATTCCAATTAATATATCAAGGGACACACCCAAGTGCCAAACCTTATTCCTGAAGGCTTAGTGGGGCCAAGCTCCAATGTATCCATATGGATTGAGGGTATTTATGCTAGACCTAAATGACACAGGTTCTCAGGTTACTCTGCTGTACAGATCTTTCTACAACTGCTATTGGATGCATTTATCATTTATTATCCAGTGCCCTGGAGATTTGAGGCTTTAATGTGGATGACCACCCTACGATGGTTACTTGTCATTGAAGCTGGAGTTTTCAGAGGCAGATGTTAGAGTAACTGAGACTCCTGATACTTTGGTGTTGGTGTGTCTGGATCTGTTTGAGAAGGGTGAAGCTTCCATGCTTTTGGAAACAAATACTCCTATTGTGAGAAGGCTAGAGGGAGCCTACAAGGAAAGAATTGAAAAGTCTTTTCTGAAAACCTTGTCCATTCACCCCATGTTCTGAGCTGTTTTTGAGAAAAAGCAAGCCCATCCTAGGCCAGATGATGAGTACAAATGAAGATCTGTGTGGTACACCCAACCTACGCCTGTTGTGTTATGGCCTGAGGAAGTAGCTAGAGTGACGGGAAACCCTAAATTTCCTGGAATGCCTGATGCTGAGGATGATCCGGAAGGCCACGAAGAGGAGCCTCATTTACCTGCTGGGTTACTGGTGAGATCTGAACTGCAGAAGCCATCAGTTGTACAGGTAAACAGGATAACAGTGAATGTTAGGAGAACTTCGGAGAGAGAGGTCACCACCAGTCCGGGGGATGCTGATGGCATATCTTTTCCCAATGACTGTAATGGCTAGCATTCCTGTGAGAAAACCAAGAGAGGGACATTCTCCTAGATCAGGAAAGTTGACAACCAAGCCATTCAACTTCAGTGACTCACTGGTACCTGAGAGTTGGGAAAGGAGACTAACAGAGAAGATGTTAAAGGTCGAGGATGTCTTTTCTACTGACAAGTTTGATGTGGGCTGTTCCAAGAGTACTCACCACACCATCTAAGTGACAGAGGACAACCCTTTCAGAGAAAAATCTCGGCCATTACCACCAACAGAGGTGGAAGATATTTGGCAGCATCTACCAAAACTGAAGGAAGCTGGGTTTATCACAGAGTGTGGCATTAGAAGCGGCAGAGCAAAGTCACAATGGCACTAAATGGTGACTCCTTTACTTGCATCTTGGGAAACAGCTCTATTTCAATCTTTGATATCTCTTCTGTTTATTTAAGAGTTTTTTGTAGAAGTAATTTGTTCTGCTGGTAGAGTTTAGGTTACCATTGTGGATAGGGGTTGTGATGTTCAGCTTAGGAATGTCAGGTCTGCTAATCAGGATGTTGGAATTGGGAGAAGGTTCTAGAGAAATCTGGGCAGAGAGATTTTGTGATGGACACTGAACGGGTTGAGGCCCTTTATTTTGGTGGGAGATGGAGAGAGAAGATCGAGAGAACCAGTGGTAGAATTCAATCCAAACAGAATGCGAAATTCAATGGAGTCCAAGATGAAAAGTTTTATTGGTAATTGGTGAATAGGAGTTGGCGCTGTGAGTACATGGCCACCTTTAGCTTTAAGAAGATTTGAGCTCTAACTCTGTGAACATTTGACTGTTTTAATTATAATGGACCCTTTTTTCCCTTTTTTTTTCTTTTTTCTTTAATAACAGATTGATTAAATGACATTCATAAATACACCTTTCTTACAGTTATATTCAATGTGCAATCTGTTATCTCCTGCCGACAGGTAATTGCAAGTGAGTAGCATTTACACAATATTTGCTCGGAATGATGTGCTGAAGGCTGAAACATCCGGGCTCTCCTGATCTGGTGGGACCTGAGTCATTTCGACCCTTGACGTACGGAGTTTGAGAAAGGTGGTTTTCTCACCGCGAAATCCATTGTTAGCAAGGGGCTAACCAGCTATGTTTCTAGAGAAATCCAGTAAAAAGGGAGTTGAGAGATTATTCTGGACCAGCGCTCACTTCATCGCTGAGTCTTGGATTCGAGTTCTGTGTGAACTACCACCATTTTGTACACTCAAGTCCTGAGTGAGTGAGCTCTTAGTTTGATTACTCCCTGCAGTGTTCTCCAAGTAAATCTTCATTGTTAATTTCTACTATCGAGTACTGAGTTTACTCCGCACATGGGTCTGCTCTTCTCAAGATCGTTCCAACTGCACGCCTCTTCCCTGCTGTTACCGTCTGAGCCACAGAGGCAGACTTAGTGGCAGAGACCTGCTTGCTGTGGTTTCTCCCTGACAGGTGAACACCCCCCAACAGTATCCAAAAGTGGTACATTTATTATTGCGGAGGATGGCTACAGGGATATTCTGCCTTTGCTATCTGTTCCCTCTCCCAATTAGTAGAAGCGACTACTTCCCAATTAGCAAGTAAGGAGAAGAGATGAGAGGCCAGAGAGATGGGGAATGAAGAGGAGTAAGAGGGAGGGAAATAAAATTGCCTGAAGTTGGAGAAATTATATTCATGCTATCAGGTTGGAGACTACCTATATGGAATATAAGGTGTCGCTCCCCCAAACTGAGATCAGGCTCATCATGGCAGAAGAGGAGGCCATGGATTGACATGTTGGAACAGGAATGGAGATTGTAATTGAAATTGTCAGACACCAGGAAATTCTGCTTTTTGTGAATGGAGCTAGTGTGCTCAACAAAGCAGTCCTTCAGTCTACGTTGGGTCTCACCAGCGTGGAGGAGGCCACACCAGGAGCACTGGATACAGTAGATAACCCCAACAGATTTTCATGAGAAGACTTGCCTCAATTTTCCCCTCCTGTTTTCTCATCTCCCTTCCCTCTTCATTTTCCCCACTGTGGCTTCTTACCTTGTCTCAACTGCCTATCACCTCTCCCTAGTGCCCCTCCTTCTTCCCTTTCTCCCATGGTCCGCTCTCCTCTCCTTCAGAATTTTTATTCAGCCTTTTGTCTTTTCTACTTATCACCTCCCAGCTTCTTACTTTATTGTCCTTCCCCTACCCACCTGGTTTCAACCATTATATTCGAGCTTGGCCTCCTTCCCCACCCTCCACCTTCTTATTCTGGCTTCTTGACCCTTCCTTTCCCATACTGATGAAGGGTCCTGGCTTGAAATGTTGACTGTTTATTCGTTTTCCTAGATGCCGTTTGACCTGTTGAGTTCCCCCAGTGTTTTCTGTGTTGATAGGGAAGGTGTTTGAAGCTATGATTTAAGATGTTATAGTAGGGCAGTAGAACAATTCATATTTGGTCATCAATTTGGTTACCTGCTTAATGTTTCTGACTTTAACATCATGTTTATTTTTATGAATCAGAAATTATGTTTGTCCAGTTCATTGGTATTTGAAGTAGTAACATGTGTTGAGGATAAGGGGGAGTTAGTAAATCATTTGTACAGATATTCAGAAAGCATTGGGTAAGTTTAGAACCATAGAATCATAAAATTATACAGCATGGAAACAGACCATTCTGCCCATCATGTCTAGACTGGCCAGTAGACATTTTTCTGTACTAATCCCATAACCCAGCACTTGGTCCACAGGCTCCCCGTCACCCCACACCCCATCTCACCTAAACATTTCAAGTGTTCCAATACTTTTAATTGTTGTCAGCAACCCAGCTTCATCCAGGCAGTACATTCCAGGTACTTACTTCTGTCTGTGTAAAGGTGGTCCCTTTGCATTCTCTCTGAATCTTTTTCTTCTAACATTCAACCTATGTCCTCTAATTTTATCTTCCTCTGATATGGGGCACTCCCTTCATGATGGCTTAGGAACCTTTCTTGGATGCATTTAACAAGTTCCATCCAATCAAGTCCCCATTGCGTTGACACTCTTGAAGAAATGCAACATCTCCACTGACTCCTTGGGATCTCTGGCCCAGGACCACTTAAATGGAGAAGAAGCTTTCAGGAGGGTGTTGGAAACCTGCACATTATGCATCAAGATCACATAGAAGATGGACTTGAGCAGACAACTTCTCAGCCAACTGACTCATCTGTGATAATGTCTGCTGTTCCCACAAAGGCAGCTTTGACCACCACAGGCCCATCAATACCAGAGGGTAACTAATTCAACCTCTCTCTTTGAGAATTGACTCAAGAAGAAAGAGTGACCTGAGGAACATCACAAGACAGTCACCACATTCAGGGAAGTAAATGAAAAGAAAATAAACATTGGAAGATGACAGAAAAAGATGAATAATCATTCAAGTCAAGCCACCTACATTGTTGATAGGCTTACAGATTACTGTCTAAATGACTGTATTTTAAAATCCACTGTTGTCAAATTTAAAGTAATTATTTTCAACCATTCCTCCAAGGTTGTATAAAATAATCTTCTGGGAACTTTACAATGCAATAAGCGTGACACAGTTCCCCTGTCACAAAGCAGAAAAAATAGATTAGTGCACCGTTATATCCATGTTTTCTTTGTAGCTACCAAGACTGCAGTGGGGAAAAATAGATCTCGCAGACTAAGTAGCTATCCCTGACTAAAGGTCCTTTTTAAAGTCATTCAGTTTGGACATAGTGAAGCACATTAGATGTAATTCATAGTTGTTTGCTGCCAGCTGAAAGGGAAATTGTAGAAACACAAGTCTGCTTTCTTAGCCTCTGGTTTACTCAAATTCCCCAAGCTTCACACAACAGAAAATGTACTCTGAGCCTGAATGCGATGCAAATTACTGTTCAAAGCATTGTCCAGAAAGCAACAGTGCCATTACAGTGTAAATGAGATGCAGAATTCAATTCTAGCTTCCCAGTCTAATGATGAGTTTGGGTAATAAAGAAATGTATATAAATAAAGGAAAATATGTAAGAAATTTAGAATATTGTTTTCAGATATCAATTGCAATTTGCTCTACAATTTAAAACCATGCAACAAGCCATCTGGTTTCCATCACCAGAAACTGCAATATATTTTTATTGCATTATGTCAGGATGAAGCATTCATATGGGTTGAAGTCATATATGCATCTTAAATACCATGTTGTCTTAACTTCCCATAATTTTTATTGTTATACCATGGAACATCCAATTTATGATTTCTAACTGTAATAAATACATATCCCATACTACTCTGCATGTGAGACTTTAAAACTAAATTGTGACTCTCTTAGCCATGCCATTTCAGGTGGCAATCATTTTGATTTCTGCGCTACTGCAGGAAAACAGCATCCATCACTAAGGACCCCCACCATCCAGGCCAAGCCTTCTTCTCGCTGCTCCCACCAGGAAGGACGTACAGGAGGATTAGGACACCAGCCACCAGGAACAGTTATTACCCATCAACCATCAGGCTCTTTAGCCAGAGAGGATAACTTCACTCAACTTCGCTTGCCCAATCACTGAACTTTTCCCATGACCTATACACGCACTTTCAAGGACTCTTCTACTCATGTTTATTTTTTATTAAAATCATCATTTATTTCTGTTTTGTGTTTGTAGAGCTTGTTGTCTTTTGCACACTGATTACTTATCCGCCTTCGCTTTGTACGATTTGCATTGTATTTACCGTGAAGACCCACAAGAAATTGAATGTCAGGGTAGTATATGGTGATATATACTGTGCGTACTTTGATAATAAATTTACATTTAACTTTGAAATCACAAGTTTTTTATTTTAATACACACTTGACTTTACTCCAGTCCACTACCCACAATTTTTGCAGTGTTGCAATATCTTTAGGATGGAATATTGAATAGCGCAAAGTCAATTTCAGATCTTTATCAAGTCTTATAGGGAAATGTGGAAATTGGAAATAACAACTATCTTGTCTCTGAATTTGACAAAATCATGGAAAATCTGCATCACTACTCAATTACAGAACGTACTATTTCATAGAGGTAGCCATAGTGATGAAGGTCACCATCTTCTTCAATCCACTAGCACGATATTCATCCATCTGTGGAAAAGAGTGCATAAAAATTGGATTCCCAAACTTCAAATGGAGCTTGTTGCCTACCAGGCAGCAGTGATCCCTGTCCCTCCTATCTGTCTCAGAGTGATGGACAATCAACAGAAAACAATTAGAAGGATCCCACTAATGTTGTCTCCACAGGATCCTCAAAATCAATTAGCAAGATAAGTGGACAAAAACGTCAGCATCATCTTCCAGATCAATGTCCCCAGCATTAAAGCCTGAATTATACCCTATTGCCTCTGATTGACAGACCATAAGGTTCTCATTCTCGATACTGAACTTCCAGAACTGGCAACCTTTTCCAAGCTCTAACACTGTAAAACATTTCCAAGAAGACAGGAAACCCCTTTCAAGGATATTTTTTCTCAACGTTTCTGAGGTGTACTACCTTCACTGTCTGGTTGGATTTTTTGCCCTGTGACAGCTCATAATTGAGAAGGAACATTCAGAATGCCATTCAGAACTGGACCGGAACATGCTGAGAGATCAAGATAGGATGGATCTGGAGAATGCATCAGCATTAATGTAATGGGTTTTATTCTGAACACTGACTTCTTGAAAAATCAGTGCTTACAAATGTAAAGATAAAAAGTTTAGCTTTGTCACATGTGCATTAAAACATCAAAACTTAGCATGAAATGTGTCATTTGCATCAAATCATATCAATAAATATTCTGCTGGGAACAGCCCACAAATCTCGATATACTTCCAGCACCAAGATTATATGCCCACAATTTACTAACCCTAACCATATATCAGAGGAAATCAGAGCACCCCAAGGAAACCCACACACTCATGGGAGTATGTACCAACTCCCATACAGGAAGACCAGGAGATCATAATCTACCGAGCTCTGGCTGGTTCTGTGGTGCTTGAGATGATCATCAGGAATTGCACTGCACGTTATACCTACTTCCTGTACTTAATAAAGTGGTCACTGAGTGGATATATGTGGTCTGCTGATATAGCCCCACCCACTTCAAGGTTTGATACATACCTTCAAAGGTTTCAAAGCTTTGAAAGGTACATTTAACGTCAGAGAAATGTATACAATGTACATCCTGAAATGCTTTTCCTTTGCAACCATCCACAAAAACATAGGAGCGCCCCAAAGAATGAACGACAGTTAAATGTTAGAACCCTAAAATCCCCCCAGCTCCCCTCCCTCACGCGTATAGGTGGCAGCAATAAGCAATCCCCTTCCTCCCACCGGCAAAAAAAGACATCGGCGCCCACCACCAAGCATTCAAGTGAGAGCAAAGCAACAGGAAAGATACAGACATGCAGTACTCCAAAGACTAAACTGTTCACCCAGCATTTGAAATACCACAGGCTCGCTCTCTCTTTAATAAGGGAGAAAGGGGTATCTCCATTTCACAGTGAAAGGGGAGACAAACAACTCGCTGGTTTATGATGTTAAAAATCCGTTGCGTCGCTTTTTTTGAGCGCTGTTGCCAAAGATCTCAGGTCTCTGGGCACACAGCTAAAGATGTTCCAGATCCCACAACACACTGGTCCGGGACACTGAACTTCAGTCTGCCCATATCCAGTGCCTTGAGATCCTAGGCTTTCAAAGGCGAGCTGAACTCTTAGGCCGAGCCCTTAGCATGCCCAATGGCCAGTCCTGAAACCCTGAGAGTGGGTCCCGTTTCCGCAAAGAAACGTAGTCGGCATGTAACAGACAGCGATGAGATTTCCTGGTGGTGGCTGATGGAGTAACAGCAATCTGCCGTTGCTCCAACTCTAATTATCTTACTATTTCCAACCTGTTTTGGAACCTCTCTTCTAAGTGTGATATTCTTTCATTATGGATATAAGGAGGGCCAGAGGTACTAAAAAGAAGCCTCTGAGAAGTTCCAACAATTCAGCTTTGAGTTTAAACAAATAGATGGTAAATGGATTCTATTCAACAAACTCTTAATGAACACGATAAACGTGTAAAAAATAATGAAGAAATTTTGTTGTCTCTGGAAATGGAAGTGGTTGAATTGCAGAAGCTTTGTGAAAAGCAATCGAAGTCCAACGAAAAGTTAAGACAGAAGATTATCAACCTAGAAAATAGAAGTAGAAGAAACAACTTACGGGTTCTGGGCCTCAAAGAATTAATCAAAGGTAATCATCCTATGGAATTTTTTGCAAACTTTTTGTTAGAGTTATTTCCGGAGATTTTGACATCTGCGCCTATGATCGATCAAGTCCACAGAGCTCCTGCATTTAGACCTCCTAAGGGTCAGAGACCAAGATCAGTAATAATCTGTTTTCAGGAATTTAAAACAAAGGAACTCTTAATTTGCGAATCTCGTCGATGAGGCATGATTGATTATAATGGTTGCAAGATTAGAATTGTTGAAGATTATTCGCCTGAGTTTATACTGGGACGTGTTAAGTTCAAAGAAGTTAAGTCCGAGCTTTTTAATAAGGGTTTCAAGCCTTCCCTTCACCACCCAGCCGGATTCAGAATCACACTTACAGACGGAAATTTCGAATGGTTCCACTCAACCGTTGAAGTACAAAGGCTTTTAAAATCCGAAAGCTAGCTGTTTAGTTTCTCCTTACATGAAGACACGAGATTAAATGAGAAACTTTTAATTCACAAATCCCCAAGAGGTATGATTGGTTATAGGGTGGAATATTAAGATTCTCACAGATTATTTGCTTGAGGTTATGCAGGAATGTGCTAAGTTTAAAAAAGCTTTGTTGGAATTTTTTTTAAACAAGGGTTTTAACCCGTCCCTTGGCTACCCAGTTTGACCAAGAATCTCATTAAAGATGGATCCTTGGAATAGTTTCGTTTGAATGCTGAAACACAAAGATTTTTTAAATTTGAAGGCCAACTGCTTAGTCTGTTTTTCCATGAAGATATAAGATTAAATGTTTAATGTCTTTCTGTATGAATAATTGTATCTTTTACTTTTGATAAACCTTTGTAACTAATTTCCTTTCATATTTTTTCTTGATTTATCAATCTTTTTATTAATTTAAAAAAGTTCATACACACAAGAGGATTATCTCAAATATCTATATCGATAACAATACATATAATAGGTAAAATAAACATTATCAGGATCATACATAGTATTAATCTAATAATATATAATAAAAAATAAGATAATCAATTCTCCTCTTATCATTTTATTAAAAAAAAATAAAGAAACTCTTTATACATTATATATATATACATATACACATATACATACACACACACACACTCCCTCTCTCTCACTCACTCGGTTGTAGATCCAAATTCAAGACTTCTGATAAAGTTTTAAAGTCATCTTTCCAAAAATTATCTATCTTGATACAAGACCAAAACATATGAGTTAAAGTAGCCACCTCAATATTACATCTGTCGCAAATAGGATTAATATTGGGAAAAATACGGGCTAATTTATCCTTTGACATATGTGCCCAGTGTACTACCTTGAACTGTATCGAGGAATGACAGGCACAAATAGATGAAGCATTTAACAAATGAAGAATTTTGTCCCATTGATTATCTGAAAGTGACTCTCAAAATTCCAATTCCCACGCACCTTTAACTTTATCGTTAGATACCTCTCGCAAATTCAATAACCATTTATAAATTAAAGCTATCAGTCCTTTTTGAAATGGTTTAACCTGAAAAAGGGTATCTATCATATTGGGTGGATAAGCAGAGGGAAAATTTGGGAGTAAACTATGTAAAAAATTCCTAATTTGTAAATATCTAAAAAAGTGTGCATCAGATAAGTCATATTTGTCCACTAACTGAGTGAAAGACATTAAACAATCCCCCCTAAACAAATCTAAAAACGTTTTTATTCCTTGGTTTTCCAAATTAGGAAGGTCTGATCAGAAATTGATGATTTAAAAAAAATTAAGGACCTTACTAGAAAGAACAAAGTTATTAAACTCAAAAAAATCTACAAAACTGAAACCAAATTCTTAATGTATGCTTAATAATGGGATTGAGGTCTCAACTACCAATCTTAGAAAGCAAAAAAAAAAGGAGCTCCCAGTAAAGAGGCCAAAGAATACCCCTTCACCGAGTTTTTCTCCAAATCCACCAATAAAGGTCAGTCATGTATGTCTGAATAATGAATCCAAAACAAAATATGTTGAATATAAATTGCCCAGTAATACATTCTAAGATTTGGCAAAGTCATGCTTTTTAAATTTCTGTAATAGAGCTTTACTCAATCTAGGATTAGTATTATTTCTAATATAAGATAAAAGTTTAGAGTCTATTCTATCAAAAAACAGTTTAGGAATAAAGGAAGGGATTGCTTGAAATACATACAAGAACTTCAGTAGAACTATCATTTTAATAGCATTAATTCGACCAATTAATGATAATGTCATAGGAGACCATTTAGAAAGTATTTGTTGCGTGTATTCAATTAATGGAAGAAAGTTATATTTATACAGGTCCTTAATTGTTTTTAGTAATTTTAATACCAAAGTTATTTTTAGCAATGCTAAAAGGAATTTGATCATATTGATCCAAATAGTTATTAATAGGAAATAACTCACTTGTGTAAATTTAATTTGTATCCAGAAAAACTACTAAATTCAGAAAATATAGATAACATAGAAGGAATAGATTTCTTAGGGTCTGAAATATGAACTAACAAGTCATCTGCATACAACAAAACCTTATGCACTTTATCTCCTCTCTTAATACCTTGAACACTGTTGGAGTCCCGAAGTGCAATAGCAAGAGGTTCTAAAGCCAGGTTAAATAACAGTGGACTAAGAGGACAACCCTGCCGAGTACCTCTCTATAGCCTAAAATAAGGAGATTTTTGATTGTTAGTTAAAACTGCCGCCATAGGAGCTTGATAGATCAGCTGAATCCAGGAAATAAAACCTGGACCAAAATTAAATCTTTCTACAACCTTGAATAAATAAGACCACTCTACCCTATCAATGGCTTTCTTTGTATCAAGAGAAACAACACATTCGGATTCTCTGGATGGAGAGGAATGAATAACGTTCCGTATTTTTTAATACTGTATTTTCGATATACAAGAATTGAATCTCTTGTTTGGATATTGTTTAGTCTAGGTTGGAATATAAATATAAATAACCTTGAAACTAATTGGAGCAATCACCAGGTATTTTTGGGGGGGATGGGGTTGAAGTTGTAGATGCCAACTTTCTGTTGGTCAGCTTTCTTGCTTTGGGAGTTGAGCGGGGGTATGATTTATTTTCCTCAGAAGCTGTTTTCGAATTTTTAGCCAACTTGTTGCTTGGTTACCATTTCTCAAGGCTTATAGCTTGGTTTTTAACTTACATTTTAACCCTTTCTTTAAATAATATTAATGGACCAAACTATTAATTTATTTAATTTTAATGTGAAAGGGTTAAATCACCCCGTTAAATGTATTAAAATTTTTGCTTATATTAGGAAATTTAAGGTCCCTATTTTCTTACAAGCAACTCACATACGCAAATGTAATAACCTATGTTTTTTTAGCCTTTGGAACAGACTTTGTTTTCACTCTTTTCAGGCCAAATCTAGAGGAGTTTTGATTCTTATAGATAATAATATTCCTTTGTCCAAAGTAAAGTAGTGTCTGATACTAATGGACGTTTTGTTATAGTTTCAGGAAAACTAGATAATAAATTAACAGTGTTTGCCAATGTTTATACCCCAAATGTAGATGATCCAGGATTCTTTGAGCGTTTTTTTTTCATTTTTAGTGGATCTGAATCTTTATTCTTTGGTGATAGGAGGAAATTTTAAACTGTTGGCTAGACCCAATTTTAGACCATCTTCTAAACCAGCGTCTCTTAATAAATCAGTTTTGTTTATTCAATCCTTTTTATTGAAGTGTGGTATTGTTTTATATCCTTTAGATAGGGAGTATTCAATTTATTTCCCATGTTCATCATACATATTCCAGAATTGATTATTTTTTTATTGATAGTCAAATGATTTCATCAGTTTGCTCCTGTGAATATAAAGAGATCGGTGTTTCAAATCATGTTCCTATATTTCTATCTTTAAAACTCCCTGGTCTTCCTCAAACCAAGAGATTTTGGCGTTTTAATATAACTTTTTTATCTGATAAGGAATTTTTAAAATTTCTAGAGAAACGTATTATTTTGTTTTTTGAAGAGAATAAAAAGGACGAGACTTCTAATCTTATCGTATGGGATACTTTCAAGGCCTACATTAGATGGCAAATTATTTCTTATACCATGAGTGTTAAGAATAAAGCTAATAAAGAATTGAATTAGCCAATCAATTGAAACAATTAGATCAAAAATATGCTATAGCTCCAGATCCTGTTTAATATAAAAGACATGTTGAAGTTAAAACTAAATACGATCTTCTGTTAACATATCCAATTGAAACTCAACTTCTTAAAGGTAAAACTTAATTTTACATTCACGGAGATAAATAAGACAAAGTATTGGCCAACCAATTAAAAACTTCTGTAGTTAAATGTCAAATTAAAGAAAATTGCAAATCTAATGGTTATAGGACAACTGATTACTCTGAAATAAATGATACCTTTTTAGAATAGAATCCTCCACTTTATAGTTCTGATTCCCCTAAAGATAATACTGTAGTGAATAATTTTCTAGATCAATTAAATATCCTTGCACTTTCTGCAGATAATTGCAAACAGATGGATCAACCCATTTCCTATGAGAAAATCGCCGAGGCTATACGTTCATTACACTCAGGGAGGGCTCCCGGTCCAGATGGATTTTCTGGAGAATTTTATAAGACTTTTTCTTCATTAATTACACCACAGTTACACTTAGTCTTTTTGGATTCTTTCAAATTGGGTAGTTTGCCTCAATCTTTTTATGAAGCTACTATTTCGCTTATCCTAAAAAAGAACAAGAACCCAGCTGAATGCTCTTCATATAGACCAATTTCATTACTCAATGTTGATAATAAAATTCTTTCTAAAGTTCTGGCTCATAGGATTGAAAATATTTTACCTTCTATTATTTCTGATGATCAGACTGGATTTATTAAAAACCAACATTCCCATTTTAATATACACCATGTATTAAATGTTATTTACTCTCCTTCTCAGGAGATATCGGAATGTGTGATATCCTAAGATGCTGAGAAGGCCTTTGATCGGGTTGAATGGAATTATTTATTTAAAACCTTAGAAAAATTTAATTTTGGACCGGATTTTATTCAATGGATTAAATTACTTTATTTATCTCCTTCTGCTCCGGTTCTTACTAATTTTCAAAATTCCAAACCATTTAAACTTCGTGGAACTAGACAAGCTTGTCCGTTGAGTCCTTTGCTTTTTGATCTAGCTTTAGAACCCCTTGCCATTGTTTTTTGAGAATCTAATGATAATGGTATTTTAAGGAGAGGTATCACCCACGAAATCTTACTTTACATTGATGATATATTGCTTTTTATCTCTAATGTTGAGACCTCGTTATCTTGCATATTTTCTTTACCATATTTTAGCCAGTTTTCAGGATATAAATTGAACCTACATAAGAGTGAATTATTTTCTTTAAATAATTTGGTATCAATTAATCTCCCTTTTCAAATTGTAAGGAATCAATTTACTTATCTGGGTGTAACAGTCACTAATTACAAACACCTGTTTAAAGAAAACTTTCTTACTTTATTGAACCATGTAAAAAAGACATCATTAAATTGGTCACCTCTTTCAATATCATTGATTGGATGAATTAATTCTATTAAAATGAATATTCTACCTAAATTTATGTATCTTTTTCAGGCTTTACCTGTTTTTATTCCTAAATCCTTTTTTGATTCTCTTTAATCTATTTTATCCTCCTATATGGAAAAATAAGCATCCTCTTTTAAATAAAGTTCATTCTCAAAAACCTAAAAAGTCTGGAGGTTTAGCTTTATCTAATTTTAGGTTTTATTACTGGGCAGTTAATATATGATATATTACGTTTTGACTATATTATATTAATTGTGTAGACTGCCCAGTATGGGTTTCTTTACAAGCCAACTCTGTTAATAAATTTTCTATCATTTCTCTTCTTAGATCCTCACTTCCTTTATTTGTAAGTAAACTAACTGATAATTTAATAGTTAAACATACTCTTAGGATCTGGATACAATTTATAAAACATTTTGGTTTATTGAGATTTTCTCTTTCTGGTCCCATTTATTCTATTTTTTTTTAATCCCTCTATGGCTGATTTAGTTTTTAAAGAATGGGACAGGTTGGGTACTAAATGTTTTTGGGATCTGTTTGTTGGAGGAAATCTTTTCTTATTTGAGAAATTGTCAGCTAAATATAGCTTACCTAAAACTCACTTTTTTTTTTAAGATATCTACAAATCAGAGAATTTCTAAGATCTCAATTATGCACATTTCCTATCAGCTCATATAAGAACTTACTAGATGCAGTTTTTCATTTGACACCTTTTCAAAATGGTTCAATATCTAATATTTATGGTATGTTACTGGAGATGAGGTATGTTCCTTTAGACAAAATTAAGAATCTCTGGGAACAAGATTTACAGACATCAATATCTGAAGAAACTTGGAATGAAATTTTAAAACTGGTTAATACTTCATCGCTATGTGCTCGCCATTCCCTCATACAATTTAAGGTGGTACATAGAGTCCATATGACAAAAAGATAAGCCATCTTGTTTTTATTCGGATACATCTCCCTACTATGACAATATCTCCCTACTGTGACAGATGTAATAATGGAGATTCATTAATTCATATGTTTTGGACTTGTCTGTGTTTTGAAAAATATTGGAAGGAAGTTTTTTGAACTTTCTCTTTACTTTTCAAAGTCAATTTTAAGCCTTATCTTCTGACGGCCCTATTCGGTATTGTTGCAGGACAAGATATCAAGCTGAAGACATCTAATTTACATATTTTGGCCTTTAGCTCTCTTATAGCTAGGAGGGCGGTTTTGTTTAAATGGAAAGATATTTTTCCTCCTATTCATGCTCAATGGTTATGCGACATTATGTCATGCTTAGATTTGGAGAAGATTCGTTGTTCAATTTCTGACTCTTGTCAAGACTTTCAAAAACTGTGGGGACCCTTTCTGAATTATTTTCTAAACTTTCAAAACCCTCAATTCATTGTTTAAATTCAGATGTTAGCTATTATTATTTTTTATTATACGAGAAGGTATTTCACCCTTTTTCTCCTTAATAAACAGTTTTGGTCTTGGTAGGGGTTAGACTCTTTTTATAATAAATTAGTATATTTCAATATAACTATTGACAAACTGACATGAGTACAGGGTAATGAGATTGTTATTATGAATAGATATAATGTAATTGGTAGTTTTTAAAATTTTTTTAACCTTTTATATACACTTTCTTGTACTCTGTATTCTTCTATGTAGAAACTAATAAAAATATTGAAAGTAACATTCAGAGATGGTCTTCTGCACACCACTGTTGTAACGTGTGGTTATTTGAGTTACCGTCACCTTCCTGTCAGCTTGAACCAGTCTGGCTATTTACCTCTGACCTATCTCATTAACAAGGGAATTTCACCCACAGAATTGCTGCTCATTGGATTTATTTCCCTGCACATCATTCTTTGTAAATACTAGAGATTGCTGTGTGCAAAAATCTTAAACGACCCTTCTGGCACCAACAATTATTCCACAGGCAAAGTCATTCAGATCACATTTCTTTCCCATTCTGATGTTTGGTTTGAACAACAAATGAACCTCTTGACAACATTTGCATTATTTTTATGCTTTGAGGCACTGCCATATGATTGATTAGATATTTGCATTAATGAGCAGGTGTACATCTAATAAAGTGTACATAAGAAGTCCACCCATGACCTTTGAAAGGTCATTGAGAGTGCAAAGATGCAATTTCAAACTAAACTAATATTACAGATGAACACTTGGTGCTTTGGCAGAGCTTGCACAATACACTATAGTTTCCTGTAAGACGAGACTTGGTAGCACGAATGGCAACAACACATCACTCCCAGATGAGCTCAATGCCTTTCATGCTTGTTTTGATAGGGGGGAGATGATACGTCCCTAGAAAACCTGTACATCTCGATTCACTCTGTAATTTTATTCTCTGTGACCAATATCTGAGCATCCTTCAAAAGGGTGAATCTATGAAAAACATCACATTCAGACAGTGTGCTTGGCCAAGTACTGAAGATTTGTGTGGACCAGCTGTCTGGAGAACTTATAGACAAATTAAACCTATCACATCTGTAGTCTGAGGCTTCCACTAGCTTCAAGTAGGTGTGTATTGAACCAGTGTCCAAGGGCACTGTAGTGACCTGCCTCAATGATTACCATCAGGTGGCACTTACATTGACTGTAATAAATTGCTTTAAGAGGTTGGTTACGGCGCAAATCAAACCTTTCCTTAGAAGTGATCTGGATTTGCTCCAGTTTGCCTACCACCCTGACAGGTCAACAGCAGAAGCAATTTTTCTGGCTCTTCACTCTGTTCTGAATTATCTGGACAGCAGGATTTCATGTCAGGTTGCTTCGACTACTGTTTGGCATTCAACGCCATCATCGTGTCCAAGCTCATCATAATTTTCAAGACCTGAGCCGGTGTACTTCCCTCTGCAACTAGATACTCTCCCCTCCTTATTGGTAGAACTCAGTCACTGAGGATTGCTAATAACATCTCCTTCTTACTGATCATCAACACATATCAAGATTGCATGCTTAGCCCCACACTCTGCTCTCAAAGCACGCATGATCACATGGCTACATGCAATCATACAATTCCTACAATCAACTTAACTCCATGGTAGATTCCAATAACTCAAACATGTGCTACACTTGGATTTACAGGCTAGAATTAAGCCATTCTAATGTTGTCTCATTAACTTCAGTTCCAAAAGCTGTGGGATCTATTCCAGCCATGAATAAGGGGTCAGGACTAGGAGACAGTGGAGAAAGAAAGGGAATTGATTACTATGCTCAAGCAGAATTATGACTAAGCTCAGGAATTAGTGAACAGGTGTTGGTCAGGTAGTACACCCAAGAAGCCTTTAATGTGGGAAAGAAACATAAGTGTGGTCCTGTATTCATGTGCATGCCATCTGGATTTGTGAATGACTCAAACAATCAAAAATTCAGGATGTGATTTACCCATCTCTCTGCGGGAGTGGTGTAGATAAATTAAGTGTGTTTTTTTTTTGAAAGGTTTTTACAAGTGTAGGAAAATTTGAACAATATTAATGAGAAATGTTATGCCTGGAGAAATATACTTCCTAATGTGTTACTTCCAGTAGACTGAAGATATTTCCATCTGCATATTTCAGTAACATTTTCAAGCTTATCTTCTGCATCCTTTCACTTCATAAAATCAAGTCTGACACAGGAGAGTTAAAGGTTCTGAACATGCCAGAAATAATATATGCTAGTTTAGAGGAACTCACAAATGATAAATAGCATAACCTTTTTCGATATCTATAACATACAATGAACAACCATGGATTATTACTTTTACAGGTCCTCAAAAGCAATACAATTTATAAAAACAAAATAAAATCATCATTTATGTCCGAGTCAATGCATGTCACAGTTTCAGAACTTGAAAGAGGGAATTACACCCATATACTGCTTAAAAGGCAAATTATTAGCATTAATTATTGTTCATGATGAGCAAGAATCTTGCATTTCTAGTGTTTTGAGCAATTTTATGTTGGTCAACGCAGCAAATTAAGCAGGATATTAAAGGCAAAATCTACACAGAATATTCTGATAAATTTTCCTGGAATACAATGCATCATTTGGATAGGAAAAACGCTGTGTTATGAATACAATTCATGAAATAAGACATACAACAGTTACAGGCATTTTATTTGTGAATAAACTTTATTCACTGAATTGGAAACACAAAAGTTCATTAGAAAAATCTACCATTTATCTTCTCTTTTCAATTCAAAGCAAAACATGTTTTTTTTTAAAAAACACAGGCGATTCTGCGGATGCTGGAAATTCAGAGCATCCCATGTAAAATGTTGGAGGAACTCAACAGTTCAGGCAGCATCTATGGAGGGAAGATAACAGTCAATGTTTTGGGCCAAGGCACTTCAGTGGTCCTGGAAGGTAAAGGGAGGAGCAGCTAGAATAAAAGTGGGGGGGGGGGGGGAGGGAAAGGAGAAAAAGCTGGCAAGTGATAAGTGAAACCAAGTGAGGGGAAAGGTAGGTGGGTTCAGGTGTGTTTATTATGTACAATATATTAACATGATTGATTAAATTATTGAATTAATATATCTCATATCTTCAACTTTACAGATACATATTTTGATTAGTTGAGACTTATTTCCTGTTAGGTAACATTATTAAGTTGTGGTGGTAGGGGATTTTAATTTTCCATACATTGATTGGGACTCCCATACTGTTAGGGGTCTAGATGGTTTAGAGTTTGTAAAATGTGTTCAGGAAAGTTTTCTAAATCAATATATAGAGGGACCAACTAGAGGGGATGCAATATTGGATCTCCTGTTAGGTAACGAATTAGGGCAAGTGACAGAAGTCTATGTAGGGGAGAACTTTGGTTCCAGTGATCATAACACCATTAGTTTCAATTTGATCATGGACAAGGATAGATCTGGTCCTAGGGTTGAGGTTCTGAACTGGAAGGCGGCCAAATTTGAAGAAATGAGAAAGGATCTAAAAAGCGTGGATTAGGACAGGTTGTTCTCTGGCAAAGATGTGATTGGTAGGTGGGAAGCCTTCAAAGGGGAAATTTTGAGAGTGCAGAGTTTGTATGTTCCTGTCAGGATTAAAGGCAAATTGAATAGGAATAAGGAACCTTGGTTCTCAAGGGATATTGCAACTCTGATAAAGAAGAAGAGGGAGTTGTATGAAATGTATAGGAAACAGGGGTAAATCAGGTGCTTGAGGAGTATAAGAAGTGCAAGAAAATACTTAAGAAAGAAATCAGGAGGGCTAAAAGACATGAGGTTGCCTTGGCAGTCAAAGCGAAGGATAATCCAAAGAGCTTTTACAAGTATATTAAGAGCAAAAGGATTGTAAGGGATAAAATTGGTCCTCTTGAAGATCAGAGTGGTCGGCTTTGTGCGGAACCAAAGGAAATGGGGGAGATCTTAAATAGGTTTTTTGCGTCTGTATTTACTAAGGAAGCTGGCATGAAATCTATGGAATTGAGGGAATCAAGTGGTGAGACCATGGAAACTGTACAGATTGAAAAGGAGGAGGTGCTTGCTGTCTTGAGGAAAATTAAAGTGGATAAATCCCTGGGACCTGACAGAGTGTTCCCTCAAACCTTGTAGGAGACTAGTGTTGAAATTGCGGGGGCCCTGGCAGAAATATTTAAAATGTCGCTGTCTATGGGTGAAGTGCCGGAGGATTGGAGAGTGGCTCATGTTGTTCCGTTGTTTAAAAAAGGATTGAAAAGTAATTCGGGAAATTATAGGCCGGTGAGTTTAACGTCAGTACTAGGTAAGTTATTGGAGGGAGTACTAAGAGACAGAATCTACAAGCATTTGGATAGACAGGGGCTTATTAGGGAGAGTCAACATGGCTTTGTGCATGGTAGGTCATGTTTGACCAATCTGTTGGAGTTTTTCGAAGAGGTTACCAGGAAAGTGGATGAAGGGAAGGCAGTAGATATTGTCTACGTGGACTTCAGTAAGGCCTTTGACAAGGTCCTGCATGGGAGGTTAGTTAGGAAAATTCAGTTGCTAGGTATACATGGAGAGGTGGTAAATTGGATTAGACATTGGCTCGATGGAAGAAGCCAGAGAGTGGTGGTAGAGAATTGCTTCTCTGAGTGGAGGCCTGTGACTAGTGGTGTGCCACAGGGATCAGTGCTGGGTCCATTGTTATTTGTCATCTATATCAATGATCTGGTTGATAATGTGGTAAATTGGATCAGCAAGTTTGCTGATGATACAAAGATTGGAGGTGTAGTAGACAGTGAGGAAGGTTTTCAGAGCCTGCAGAGGGACTTGGACCAGCTGGAAAAATGGGCTGAAAAATGGCAGATGGAGTTTAATACTGACAAGTGTGAGGTATTGCACATTGGAAGGACAAACCAACGTAGTACATACAGGGTTAATGGTAAGGCACTGAGGAGTGCAGTAGAACAGAGGGATCTGGGAATACAGATACAAAATTCCCTAAAAGTGTCGTCACAGGTAGATAGGGTCGTAAAGCTCTCATTGGCCTTTATTAATCGAAGTATTGAGTATAAGAGCTGGAATGTTATGATGAGGTTATATAAGGCATTGGTGAGGCCAAATCTGGAGTATTGTGTTCAGTTTTGGTCACCAAATTACAGGAAGGATATAAATAAGGTTGAAAGAGTGCAGAGAAGGTTTACAAGGATGTTGCCGGGACTTGAGAAACTCAGTTACAGAGAAAGGTTGAATAGGTTAGGACTTCATTCCCTGGAGCGTAGAAGAATGAGGGGAGATTTGATAGAGGTATATAAAATTATGATGGGTATAGATAGAGTGAATGCAAGCAGGCTTTTTCCACTGAGGCAAGGGAAGAAAAAAACCAGAGGACATGGGTTAAGGGTGAGGGGGGAAAAGTTTAAAGGGAACATTGGGGGGGGGGCTTCTTCACACAGAGAGTGGTGGGAGTATGGAATGAGCTGCCAGACGAGGTGGTAAATGCGGGTTCTTTTTTAACATTTAAGAATAAATTGGACAGATACATGGATGGGAGGTGTATGGAGGGATATGGTCCGTGTGCAGGTCAGTGGGACTAGGCAGAAAATAGTTCGGCACAGCCAAGAAGGGCCAAAAGGCCTGTTTCTGTGCTGTAGTTTCTATGGTTCTATTATGAATTGAGATTAGCGTATTGCCAAATACTCTTTACAGATTGTTTGTCCAGGAACACAGCAACTTCCCTACTCTTCCCAAAGGTTTTTGAATAAGACATGGACAGCTTGCTCTATCTACTATCTCCATTCATTCTTTTATCCACATTTCCAGTCTTCCTTTAGATTTTTCATATTATTCATCATTGGATGAAGACATTCCTTTAACTGCCAGCATTTGTTTCCCATTATAGTCACCCTTGAACTATCAAAGTTGTTGGTGGGTTTTTGAGTCAGACTGAGTCAAGACCAGGCAAAGTGGCAAATATCTGATTCTGCTGTACTTTAATAAACCAGATTATACATATACATATTTTACAGTAATCCAGCAGTTACTGTTACTGGGATTTATTGACTTCAAGATGTAATTGAATTTATATTCTTTGGCTACTCTAGTGGGCTTCAATTTGTGTCATTACATTAGCCCTTCAGAAATCAAACTCCTAGTTCCGTAATTTAGCAGCTAGAGAAGGAATTGCAGGAGCCCTGGCTCAGATATTTTGTTCATCATTAATCTCAGATCAGTGTTGGTATACTGAGGTAAATAAATGCTGTGACTTTATTTAGAAAGGTCTGCAAAGAATAACCTGGGAAGTAGGTTTTTAGACCAGTAAGCCTAATATCTGTGATAGGTAAACTAATGGAGAAGATTCTGTGGGATAAGATATAAATGTATTTGAAAAGACAGTCATTGATTAGGGATAGTCAGGTCTACTTTTTTTTGTATGAGAGATCATGTCTTAAGAAATTGTTTGAGATTTTGAAAATATGATCACATAGATCAATGAGGGCAGAGGAGAAGATATAATCCATAAGATCTTCAGGAAGGCCTTTGATAAGTTTCTGTGTAGTACACTGTAATCTAGGAAGGGCATGTTAATTGGATATACAAATTGTTTTGACGGTAGGAAGCAAAGGGTGATGGTGGAGGGTTGCCCCTCAGACTGGAGACATGTGACTATTGGTGTGACTCAGGGGTTGGTGCCATTACAAAACACATCTATGTAAGGGCAAATTAGAATCTATGACTGACAGCAGATATCCAGGCAGTGCAGAGAGACTGGAATGCTGCCTTCAGATCAGGTGTAAAATAGCGCTCAGATTAGCACCTTCAGGAAAGCAAAATGAGATTATTCAGAGAATATACAGCCATTTCTGTGACACCAGAGACACGATGCACATATGGCAGGGCATTCAGATTATAATGACTACAAAACTATCCTGCGTGTCAACAACAGTGACGTCTCTCTTCCTGGTAGGCTGAATGACTTTTATGCTCAGTTTGATGCACAGAACAAAGTGCAGGCAAGGAAGGCCCCCACACCACTCCCCACCCCGCGCCCGAGGAGCAGGCACTGTCTGGCTGCAGCCGATGTGAGGAAGACCTTAGCACACAAAGGCCAGATAAGATAACCAGTAGGGTGCTGAGTGGTTAACAGAGGTTCCAACACACATCTTCAACATTTCTCCGGAACAGTCCACTATTCCGATAGGCTTCTGTCCTAATCCGCCTGGAAAATGATGCTTCATACTCCGGAATGCTGTTTATTGACTTCATCTTGGCATTTAACATGATTATCCACCAGAAGCTGGTGGGTAATCTGTCCTTGCTGAGTCTCAGCATCTCTCTCAGTAACTGGATCTTAGACTTCTTGAGAGGAAGACCACAGTTAGCCCATGTTGGCAGCAAAATCTCTAGCTCCATCACATTAGGCACCAGTGATCCCTGGGCTACATGTTCAGCCTACTGCTGTTAATACAGCTGGTCCATGACTGCAGTGTCAGATCCTGTTCAAACTGAAATATCAAGTTTGCCAATGACGCCACGGTGGTTGGGCTCAACAACAGTGATGATGAGATGGTATACAGAGAGGGGGTAGAATGGTTAGCAGAATGGTGTGGGAACAGCAGTTTGAGTGTCAGCATGAACAGGATTAAAGGGATGATTGTAGATTTTCGGAAGGTGCTGTCTGATCACTCATCACAAAGCATAAACAGCTCCACTGTGGAGAGAGTTAGGAGCGTGAAGTTCCTGGGAGTGTAGATAATGGATATTCTCACCTGGTTCCTCAGCACCACCTCTTTAGACAAGAAAGCACAGCAGTGTCTCCACTTCCTATGGAGATCGAGACAAACAAGGTTTCCCTCCACCCACCGCCCATTCTAATGATTTTTTTTTTTCAGGAGCACCATTGAGTGTGCCCAGGCCAGCTGCATCACCATCTGGTATGGGAGTTGCAAGGCATCTGATCACAGACCCTATATAGGATTGTGAGAACTACTGAGAGGATCATTGGGGTCTCTATTCCACCCATCTGAGATATTTCAAAGTCAAAGTAAAGTTTATTATCAGAGTATATACATGTCACCACATGCACCTCTGAGATTCTTTTTCTATGGCCAAAATTAGAAAATCTATGGAACAGTAACTGTAAACAGGATCTGTGAACTGTAAGCATCAGGAACTGTAAACTAAAGAAACTGGACAAAAGCAGATATAAATAAATAGCAATAATTAATGAGCATGAAATACCAAGATTAAAGAGTCCTTAAATGAGTGTAGTTATCCCCTTTTGTTTAAGAGCCTGGAGTAGTAACAGTTCTTGACCTGGTGGTGCGAGTCCAAAGGCACCTCTATCTTCTACCTGATGGCAGCAGCGAGAAATGAGCTAGGCCTGGGATCCTTATCATCAATAATCTCTCCCATCCATTCAATGATCACATTGACCCCCTACCATCAGGCAGGAGGTATCATAGCATTAGGACAAGGACTGTTATGCCTGGTAATATTACTTTGTATTGTGTATAATCTATCGATACTATGTTGTGCACCTTGGCCTGGAGCAATAGCATTTTCTATAGTGGTATACATGTACAGTACATGGTTGAATGGCAATAGACTTGAACTGAACAATTTGGATAAGAATGCACCAGGGCATGGTTAATAATTTTGCACTTGACAGTAAAATAGGTTATATAGAGAGACAATGAAGAAGCTTTAAAAAAAAAAAAAAAAAATCACAGTTGGGTTATGATCAGCCGACTAAGTGGGCCAAAGAATGTCGAGAAGGGGGGTTAATTCAGATGTACAAATAGTTGAATTTTGGAAATTCAGATCAAGGTAGTACTTCTTCAGTGAATATTAGGGACATGGAAATGTTGTAGAAGAGAGCGACATTGGAGTTCAAATACATGGTTCCCTGAAATAGGCATCACAGGAAGACAGGATGGAAAAGAAGCCTTTAGCATGATGACCTTCAATGTCAGTGAATTGAGTATGAAAGTTGGAAATTCATGGTGCTCAGTTTTGGTGACCCTACTATAGGAAAGATACTATTACACTGGAAAGAGTGCAGAAAAGATTTCAAAGGGTTTTGCCAATACTTGAGACACTGAGTTATAGGGAGAAGTTGATCAGTTTTTCCTAGGAATGTAGAAAGCCATTATGGGAATCATATATAGGCCTCCACACAGTAGGTAAGGTGTGGGGATTGCAAAGGGAGTGGAAAAGGCATGTAATAAGGGAAACGCCACAATTGTAAAAGGGAATTTCAATATGCAAGGGGGTTGGGAAAATCAGGTTGGTATGGGATGGCAAGAGAGAATTTGTTGAATGCATATGAGATGGCTTGTTACTACTAGGGGAAAAGCTATCTTGGATTCAGTGTTGTGAAATAACCAAATCTTATTAAGGAGCTTAACATAAAGGAACCCCTAGGAGGCAGTGAGCATGACATCATTGAATTCATACTGCAATTTGAGAGTGAGAAGCATAAGCCACATGTATCAGCAGTACAATGGAATAAAGGAAATTACAGAGGCATGAAAGAGGAGCTTGCCTAGGTGGATTGGAGGAGGATACTGGTGGAGATGATGGCAGAGCAGAGGTGGCTGAAATTTCTGGAAATAGTCTACAAGGTGCAAGATAGCTATGTCCCACAGAAGTTGTTGTTCTCAAACGGCAAGGTTAGGCAACCATGGCTAACAAAGGAAATTAAAGACTGCATAAAAGCCAAAGAAAGGGCATATAAGGTAGCAAAAAGTGAGTGGGAAGTGTGATGATTGGGAAGCTTTTAAAATCCAGCAAATGGCAACTAAAAAAGCTACAAGAAGGGAAAAGATGAAAAATGAGGGCAAACTAGTCAATAATATAAAGCAGAATACCAGAAGTTTTTCCAGTTATATAAAGAGTAAAAGGGAGGTGAGAGTTGATATTGGACCACTGGAAAATGAGGCTGGTGAGATAGTAATAGGAGACAAAGAAATGGCCAATGAACCTAATGGGTACTTTGCACGTCTTCACTGTGAAAGACATTAGCAGTGTGCCAGAGGTCAATGAGTGTTAGGGAGCATGAGTGAGTGCTATTGCTATTACAAAGGAAAATGTTCTATGCAAACTCCAAGGTCTTAAGGTGAATACTTCACCTGGATCAGATGGACTACATCCCAGAGTCCTGAAAGATGTTGCTGAAGAAATAACAGGTGCATTGGTCATGATCTTTCAAGAATCACTTGATTTTGGAGGACTGGAAGATTGCAATGTTACTCCACTTTTTAAGAAGGGAGGAAGACAAAAGAAAGGAAATTATAGGCCAGTTAACCTAACCTCAGTGGTTGGGAAAGTGCTGGTGCCTATTATTAAGGATGAATTTTTGAGGTACTTGGAGGCTAATAATAAAATGTCAAGATCAGCATGGTTTCTGTGACATATTGCCAGACAAATCAGTTAGAATTCTTTGAGAAAGTAGCAAGCAGTATGGACAAAGGAGAAGCAGTGGATGTCATTTAGTTGGATTTTTAGAAGCATTTGATAAAGTGCCACACATGAGGCTGCTTGACAAGATAAAATCCTATGGTGTTACAGGAAAGATACTGGGATGGATATAGGAATGGCTGAAAGGCAGGAGACAATGAGTGGGATTAAAAGGAGCCTTCTCTGGTTGGGTGCCAATGACTAGTGGCATTCCTCAGAGGTTCGTTTTGGGACCGTTACTTTTCATATTATTTGTCAATGATCTAGGCAATGGAATTGATGGCTTTGTGGCAAAGTTTGTGGATGATACGAAGATAGGTGGAGGAGTAGGTAGTGCTGAGAAAGCAATGTAATTGCAGCAGGACTTAGACAAATTGGAAGAATGGGTAAGAAATGTGGCAGATGGGATAGTGTTGGGAAATGTATGATAATGCATTTTGATAAAAGGAGCAATAGTGCAGACTATTAGCTAAATGGGGAGAAAATTCAAACATCAGAGGTTCAAAGGGACTGAGAAGCCCTTGTGCAAGACTCTCAGAAGATTAATTTACAGGCTGTATCTGTGGTAAACAAGGCAAATGCCAATGTTGGCATTTATTTCAAGGGTAATAGAATATAAAAGCAAGGAGAAAACTGATAGACATGCATAGAAAAGGTTTAGAAGTTTATAGGTCAAGCACTGCTAAATGCAACTAGACTGAATGAGCATCTTGGTTGGCTTGGACCATTTGGGCAAAAGGTCTATTTCATGCTGTATAAATTTATGAACTACGTTATTGTAGCCTATTTTGATTATGCCATTGCTGCTTGTATCTCCAACCTTCTTGTAGTCCAGCTCATAACTAACTGTGCCACTAATCCCACTAACAATTTCCATGTTCAATTCATCAATAAAATTCTTGATTGTCTCATCACCAACATTCCCCCTGCAGGTAATCTGTGCGCCTGAGCCCCTTTTCTGGAGTTCCAGAGAATTGGAACTTTGCACAAAGCAGGAGGTCATCTTCTGCAATGTTTCTGCACTTTGGGCATCCTCTGTTGTTGAGTGGGTGACAGAAGGGGAGTGGGCACAAATCATGATGTATCCTAATTCCAAAGGGTAAAGGAGAAACGCAGTGAATGGAGCTTTGTGAGCTCCCCTTAATGTCAACCCCCCCCGCCACCCACCAAGTAGCCAGCTGTTCTACCTATTTTGGATGTACTTGGCTATGGATGAGGAAGACAGATCAAGATTCTTAAAGAATCTTCCGATCACATCCTCATTATATTACTGAGTTGATTACAAAAGGATCCGAATCTTCTGATGAACCAAGCAAGCAAAGAATTGGTTTGGCAAGAATGTGTAAAGCAACTGCAAATGATTTGCTACACGGTGGATGATTTAGGCTACGTCCACACTAGCCTGGATAATTTTGAAAATGCCGGTTTCGCGTAAGAACAACAGATGTCAACACCAGGCGTTTTTCAAAATATCTCCATCCACATTAAAATGGAAATATAGGCGAATCTCCTCCTACTGGGCGTATGCACAACACATGGGAAAACAAAAGAAGAGGAAATGGTGTACTTGGTGTGTGTTTGTCCAGTTAGACTAGAAAAACTTAAAAGGAAATTGCCAAATGAAAGACTTGGTGCGCATTTGTCCAAACACATTTCCTACAGCCATAGTCTCTTCACCAATGAAAGGGATGACAGCTACAACGAAATGCAATAAGGCTTACTGGGCAAAAGTGAAATTTGCTGTTACCTCATTAGTTTGCCTTTACTTTTGCCATGTCTTTATATATTATTTTGCTGTATTTAACATGTGCAATAAAACAACTTACTGGGCAAAAGTGACAATTGTAACTATTGAATGTTTGCACAAGCAATATATTAATAATGTTACACAAGCGTGGCGGTGGACAAACCCAAGAGCAGAACACGGGTGCGGGGGAAGAGTCGGGAGGCGTTATCGCTGTAGGGAGTGTGGAATCGGTTTCCAGGAGAGTCTTTACCTGAAGTCTTGGATTTGGAGAGAATCCAGGAGTGATGCTAGACTTAGAACTAACAGTTCTAAGAACCATGAAACGAGCTTACTCACACCGGAGTCGACCGACAAACTGGCAGCTCCTTGTTGTGATCACAGAGTCTTTATCCTGCATTTTCTGATGGAAAGCAGGTGTGTGTAGTTAGTGGAACCTGGGAATGATTGGAAATTGAACGAGGGGATTGAAGCCCAATTCCCGAGGTAAATAGTAAGGTGGGGGATTGCCAGAAGGGACAATGACAAATAAAGCACCTGGTTAAATGTATAAAACATGTCTGCATCAGTGTTATCTTGTATTTCCATACAATGTTACATTAGGCTGTTACACATCTATTGTCAGAGAAGTGCTTGCATAATAGGTAAACCACCTTCATACAAACAAGGACTGAAACCAGGGCAAAGTGAGTATACTTATTTATTCAGTAAGCTATGGGTCAGTATTTGGTGAGTACATTTCTAACTCTTCTGGCTTCAGTCTCGTTGCGGTCTGTTCTGAAATTCTTAGGTTGTGTGGGGGGTTGTGTTCAAGAAAACAATTAATTGCTGCGCTGCTGAAATCTGTTCCGGCACGTCATGACAGCGTTTTAAAAAATATCCATTTACCCCATCCTCACTGCTCTACACAATCGGCGTTTTCAAATTTACACACTCTGAAGGGCATTTTAGATAATCTCCGTTTTCGGGGAGGAAAACGCCGTTTCAGTGTGGACAGAGGGTCAAAACGAAAAGAAAAAGCTTTGGTTACAGATTTATCCGGTCTAGAGTGGATGTAGCCTTAATTGCTTAAGTAAAGAGAAGTAAACAAGTGATAGGCAGACACCCTCGAGCTTTCCCATTGCTGATGGAAATACAAGAGACTGTGCAGATGCTACAGTCTGGGGCAACAAACAATCTACTGGATGAGCTCAGCTGTTTTGAGCAGCATCCGTGGGAGGAAAGGAATGGTCAATGTTTTGGTTCAAAATCCTACATCAGAAATGAGATAGACTCAATGTGCTTAATGGTCACTTTTGATAACATGGACAAATATGAGTAATATGAAATATCTCCCAATGAAATGGTTTTAACAGCCAAATAACACCAAACAGAATTAATGTCTGACATTGCTAACCATTCCTGAGATAAAAAAGATTATTAGTGAAAATGTGAATTCTGTTCTTCTCTCATTGAATGCTACCTGACCCATTCAGCATCACAAGCATTCCTGATTTTATTTCAGGAGTCTTTCATGCTCTAAGTTTTGCTTTATGGATAAACTTGCAGCTTTTGACTTGGCGAGAATGGACAAACCAAATATTTCTGACACACAAACACACTAAAGGTGTGAGGTGATGGCAAGTAATAATTGAAAATGGGTAAAACGTTGTGAAATACAGAGTTCTAGTCTATGACAAGCAGGTCATGCTATGCTAATGAAGAAAGAAAAAAATCGGCCTAATAACACAGAGAAAATGAATTCTGATGAAAATGTGAGTTACCTGAAATTGTAGAATTGAGTTTTGGGGCCAAAGGGTTTCACGTTGCACTCAAGTGGAAGGTGAGGTGCTGTTTCTTGTTTTGTTTAGTTGCAGTAGATTTCTGTGAAAAAGATGTCAGGCAATGATAAGCCTTCAGGTTCAATAGTGAAAACAAATTTTTACTACAACATCTCATTAACTTGCCATAATTATTATAATCTTTCATTAAATGATAAAGTCTTATGTCAAGTCGGCAATCTCAGGATATGTACTATAAAATCTCTGATGACAGGTATGTCTAATTATAAGTAAATGAGGAGTGGTGGGTTAGATGAAATGTGAAATATAACCTAATGGTTCTATGATACTGAACTAACTTTCCTTTGAGCAAGAAGAGAGCAATTCTGCCATGACAATCAAACCATTTCAGCTCTTAAATTTTGCCTGATGATAAGTAGATTTTTTTTTCTGAATGCTTAGTGCACTGCATTGAACTAGGGACATATAATTGTTTTTCAGATTCAATGCTAGCAAAGTACATTTTCCAGCATTCTTGCTGCAAGAGTGGAATGAAATGACCTGAGGATATATCCTTCAATTTCCAGAATCCTTCTCTCTGGTGCCACCAGTGAGTTATAGGATTTTGCGGAGGGCTAGGAAGAAGTTAAACTAGCACATCAAGTCTTGAGCGGCAAATGTGAGATTACTCTTGATGAAAGTGTTTAAACATTTTGCATGTATTAGCAAACCTAAAACATGGAACAATATCATTTGAAATCTTGGTTTACTTTTACTGTTAGAAAAGAAAGATATGAAAATCTTACTTAAAGACAAAATATTTCATTAGAACCTTGGAGCTAACAGTAGATCAATAGATGATGCCTGATCTTTCCTTTTTTGAGATAATTCCAATGACACAATGTGATCTCCCACTTTTTGATATAACATTTGTGCTTTTTTTTAAAAGATACATTTCACATTTTAGGAATTATGTCAGCATATTTGTATTCACCAAAGAGTTTTATTACTTATTTATATATTTTATCATTATTTATGAGGGATATAACTGGGGTAATTGCAAACAGGCTTTTCCCACTGAAGTTGAGACTAGAACTTAGAGAATAGAACAGGAGTGATCAACGGAGATTCAAATGCAAGATTTAAGAGCAGTTTGGATAAGTACATAGATTGGAGGGATGTAGAGGGCTATGGTCCAGGTGCAGATTGAGGGGACTATGCAGAATTACATTTCATCATGGACTAGATAGGTCAAAGTGCCTGTTTCTATGCTGTAGTGCTCCATGAATCTATGACTTGGTTAAAGGTGAACATTCTTTTCTTATATAATTGCAGGGTCAGAAAGTGATTTCCAATTTAACATAGCAAGTATCCCCAATATATATTTCCATAGGTTTAATTAGGAATAATTGGAAGGTAAAACAAACAAATAGCCATTAGGAGTATCAAAAGCTTGAAACTGGATGATTTGTAAGATTCCTCTTTAAGGAAATTCTCTTTTGGCATATTATGGATAGAAAGTGTAATGGACACACTGCAGATGAATAAAGTAGCTCTAATCAAAGGATTTGCAAATTCAAAATTAATTACTTACTGTCAAAAAGAAACATTTCACCTAGAAGCAAAGAGTTAGATACCAGGATGAAGGGAAGATATTAGTCTTCAGAATATGACTTATAACTCAGGAATATGTTTAGTATTCCTTGATTTCTGGAACAAGAAAATAATCAGATTTTTTTTTGTCCCACAATTAAACCTAGCAAATATAAAAACATCATTGGAGGGTCAACTTCCAACTGCAGTGGGAGCCAGAATGTCTGCTCTTGTGCTGTACATTTCTATATTCTATGCTCTATTTTTCTGTTCACAATCAAACAGCATTTCTGATGCAAACCCAGACATGGAGAATTATGAGAAATCAAAAAAAAACTGCAGATGCTGGAAATTCAAACTAAAACTATAAAGGTGCTGGGAAAACAGAATAGGTCAGTGCAGCAACAAAAACGTAAGTAACATTTCAGGTTAATGACCCTTTCCACAGAGGCTAACTGACCTACTGAGTGTGTCCACTATTTTATGTTTCAGCTGATGGAAAATGAGGGGAATTTCCACAAAGTACAAGTTGGTAGCTTGCATTTGTTGCCAACAGAAAGAAATATTTTTCTGCGAGGAAAGTAGAAAATTTGGAAGCAAATGTAAATTAAAAAAGGTAACTTTCATTTCCATATTAAATATTCTCAAATAAATATTGTAAAAGGTTTTACCTCAGTAACCTGCTGCACTTCAAAATGATTTTTAAGAAAGATTAACATAATAGACACTTAGATATTAAAATGAATGGTGACAATATTAAAAGGCTGGTGACAAAATAAATCATGTTGCATGGCTGCTTTTGGGTCTGAAGAATGAGAAATTTATTGATCCTTATGGCTCAGTAATAGGGTCACTGTTACTTCTGTTGTAAATTAATGATTTACAGAACAAATTTTAGATCTGCTTTATTTGTCACATATACAGTACATTGAAATATAGAGTGAAATTCATCACTTGCATTAGATCAAACGAACAACAATTGTGCTGGGACAGCAAAGCCTTTGTGTGACATGAGGAACATGATAGAATGGGCTGTATTAAGGAGGTGAATGGAGAAATCCGAGGTAAATATGCAGAAGTCTTCAAAGAGAAAGGGAAATTAAAGATCCTGATGGAAGCTTGGGATTAAATCAAATTTTATTATAGAATGTAACAACATGCCAAGTAGGAGCAGAAGTAGGCTAAACTTCCTGTTGGAAATGTTTTCACTATCTAAAAAGATTATGGATGAATATGTGTCTCAAATTCACTTCCCTACCAAGTTTTCACCTTCCTAATCCCTTTCATTCCAAAAAAAATGCACCATCTCAGCTTAATTATATGTAGAGACTGAACACTGAATTCTCTTAATGCTAAAGATTTGCAACCCACGGCATAAAGAAATGTCTTGTCTGATCAGTGCAAAAAAATTGCTGACATTTTATACTAAGGCTACGTCCACACTAGACCGGATAATTTTGAAAACACCAGTTTCGAGTAAAAATGACAGGCGTCCACACCAAGCGTTTTTCAAAATATCTCTGTCCACATTAGACAGATATTTGGGTGAATGTCCTACTGGGCATGTGCAGGACACACAGAAAACAAGCAAAGAGGAAACGGTATACTTGGTGCGTGTTTGTCCGGTTACAGAGTAGAAAAACTTTAAAGGAATTGCTGTTGGCTCTCATGTAGGAGGACTTAAAACTAAAAATCAACAGATATTGGAGTGTATGGAGGCAACCGACAGGGAGTTTACAGACAGTATGACCCGGCTGACGACGAACATTGAAAAACTGACCAACTCTGTTGCATTAATAAGGCACCTTGTTAAATGTATAAAACATGTCTGCATCAGTGTTATCTTGTAATTTACATTAGGCTGTTACACATCTATTGTCAGAGAAGTATTTGCATAATAGGTAAACCACCTTCATACAAGTAAGCACAGAAAACAGGGCAAAGTGAGTATACTTATTTATTCAGTAAGTTATGGGTCAAAGTATTTAGTGAGTGCATTTCTAACTCTTCTGGCTTCAGTCTCATTGCCGTCTGTTCTGAAATTGTTAGTTTGTGTGGGGGGTTGTGTTCAAGAAAACAATGAAATGCCGCGCTGCGGCCATCTGTTCCGGCACGTCCTGACAGCGTTTTTTAGTCAAAAAAGCTCACTTTACAATTTAACTCTCACGCCATTCACACCGACTGCGCTTTATAACAGCCGACCAGCAGTGCTTGCGCAGTATGAAGCAAACGCAGAAAAAGCATTGTTGTTGCGGTGTTGGCATGACAGCGTTTTAAAATATCTCCATTTAGCCCATTCACACTACAATGCACAACATTAGTTTTCAAATTTACACACTCTGGAGAGCGTTTTAGAAAAGCTCCGTCTTCGGGGAATGAAAATGTTGTTTCAATGTGGACGGAGCATCAAAACGAAGAGGAGAAAACTTTGTTTTCAGAATTATCCAGCGTAGTGTGGATGTAGCCCAAGACTAAGCTCCCACATTCTTGACTCTCCAGCTTAGGAACTAGGTGACCAGTGTTCCTCTCTGGCATTCCCTCTTGCAATGTTTTATAATCTCTTCGACTTTTGTTTGTTAAAGTCAGACCTAGCTCTTCATGATGCACCTCAGGGAGAGTATGAAGACTTTGGAAAGGAAAAAAAAACATTACTGGAGTAGTTCCAGGGACAAACTGGGGTAGCTGCTATTAATTTCTTTAGAACAGAGAAGACTAAAAGCGGAATTTTTAAGACCGTAGGATATAGGAGTAGAATAAGGCCATTGGGCCCATCTACATAAGGTGAGAGACAGAAAAGGGATGGGAAATGGAAGAGTGGTGGGGGGCGGGGAGGGGGGCATTACCCAAAGTTTGAGAAATCAATGTTCATGCCATCAGGTTGGATGCTACCCAAACGGAATACGAGGTGTTGTTCCTCCAACCAAAGTGTAGCCTCATCACAACAGTTGTGCCATCTTGCCTTTCAAATACTTCTCCGGGATATATACATTTCAAATTGTTTTTAGAAATTCCAGCTGTTGCTGCTCTGCCATCATCCCTGCCAGTGTTCTTTTCCAATCAATTTTGGCCCACTCCTCTCTCATGCCTCTGTAATTCCCTTTACTTCACTGTAATACTGATACATCTGACTTTAGTTTTTCCGTCTCAAATTCCAGGATGAATTTAATCATATTATGATCACATTCCCCTAAGGGTCTTTTACCTTCAACTCTTAAATCATTTTTGGTTAATTGCACATCAGCCAATCCGAAATAGTTGATCCTCTCATAGGCTCAAACATGAACTGCTCTAAAAAGCCATCTCGTAAGCTGTCTAGAAAGTCCCTTCTTGGAATCCAGCATCAACCTAACTTTCCCAACCTATCTGCATGTTGAAATCCCCCATGACTAATGTAACATTGCCCCTTTGGTATTGTTACATATCCCGTAACTGGGTGGCCAAACCAGCAGAAATGGATCACTCAGTTGCAGTCTGGATTACTAGAACTAAGAAAGTTTTATTAAAGAAACAAGCAACACAGTACTCTAATCAAAAGGATAATGAATGCAACAGTTCAGCAATGATAAACATACATGTACACAGAATTAAGATAACAGGATCAATCAAGCTCTATCATTGTCTAGGGGTAAATGACCAGTTTCAAAGTGACGCAAAGTTCAGTTCAATTTAGTTCAGTTCAGTTCGCAGTAATCGCTGCCGTGAGAGATGGACAGTGGGGGGGAAGGAGAGAGAGCGCAAAACGAATGAATATTCAAAACGGCTTCCACACAGATCTTCGCAGTCAGCTTTCGGGCGAGTCCTGTGATGTCATCTGAGATCACCGACCGTGACCCCTCCGTTTCCCGATACGAACGTTTCTCTGCGGTGAACCCGGCACCCAGGCAAGGGTGGACACACAGCAGGTTCCCGCCGATCATACCTTTCCACCCTGAGCGTCTATGGCCCTGTCCCGCAACCGGCCTTCCAAAACTTCCCACCGACTTGTGAGAGACGCACCGCTTCCAGGGTCTCGTTATCTCGGGTGTCATGTGTGTCCTGCCTTAGCGAACCTGTCCCTTTTCATCCCCCTGCTGGGATATCACCTGTCCATCCCTTCAAACAGTAGGGTTCAAAGGGTAGCCAATCTTGACAGCTCTCCTTCCATTACTCTCTCCCATCCCTTCATTAACATCTCCAAATGCTGCTCCATTGTTTTCCTTATCTATCTCTCCTGAAGACAAGTGGCAGACCAACTGCTGATCCCACTGGTGCCAGCACAGGACAGCTAACATCTTAATCTATGTGTATTCTTGTCACAGTATGTAATAGAAGGATTTTAAATCATGAAAGATTTGTATAAAACAGAAGTTGTTTCCATGTCTAAAAGTTTGATAACCAAAAGGCAGAGATCTGAAATAGCCAAAGGACGCAGGTGACAGGAGAACACTCTTTTGTAGCAAGTGGGTTTGGAATGTGCTGCCTGGTAGGTTAGTGAAAGCACATTCAACAGTAGATTTTAAAAGAAGGAATTAGATAAAAAGTTGAAGGACATAAATTAAAAGGGATGTGGGGAAGAGTCAGGGATTGGAGCTAACAGGATTACTTGTGTGAAAGAGCACATGTCACTGGTAACAAACCTGATTCTGATCTGATTCAGCTGCAAGCTCATTCTGCCCTCTTCTATTCAATGGTTATACTCAGAAAAATTATTCACTTTCCATTTCCACTATCAGCATCATTGAGCCAATATGTCCTCCCAGTTAACTAGTATTCCTCTTAACACTGCTTCATGTCTGACTCTGATGAAAAAAAAACGTGGGGCTATGTGGGAGGGGAGCATATGATTGATCATGGAGTAGGTTAAAAGATAGGTACAATATCTTGGGCTGAAAGACCTTTATTGAGCTATAGTATTTTATGTTGTATTCCTGATTCTTCTCAGTTGTACAATTCATCATTGCCAACAACAGCAGTAATAAATGAAGTCAGCCAAGTTAACTTTGATGCCCATCTATAATCTTATGCACATTAGTATCCTCTACCATAATGCCAATGGCAAGAAAATACTGCATCACAAGCTGAAACCTGGTATCCTGTACAGGTCTGGTCGAATGAGCAGCTGACATCATCTTCCCTGAAGGACTTTAATGGACCAATGTGAATGCCACTATTGACATTAGCTTCGTATTTCTGTTCTATTTGATTACTTGTATTTGAATTTCTCAGCAGTCATGGCTCGCAATTAATTTATTATCAAAGTACATATGTCACCATATGTATAAATACCACACAAATTGAGAATACAAGTTCTATAATCCTTGAAAGCGAGTCAATAGGTTATGAAAACAGAATTGAGGTAAATGAAGTTTCTATGCTGGTTCACAAGCCTGATAACTATAGAGTAATAATTATTCCTGATCTTCTTGGTGTAGAAAGCAAGGCTCCTGAACCTCTTTCCCAATGGCAACAGCAAGACAAGAGCATGGCCTAGAGAGTGGGGTCCTTGATGATGGAAGCTGTTTTCTTTTGGCAGCAGTTCTTGCAGATATGCTCAATGGTAGGTAGGGCTTTGCATGTGATGGATGGACTAGGCTAGTCCACCACTTTTGGTAGACTTTTCCATTCCTGGGCATTGGTGTTTCCATCCCAGGCAGTGATGCAACCAGACAGGAAACTCTCCATTGTGAATCTATAGAAGTTTGCCAAAGTTTTAGATGAAATGTTGATTCTGCACAATCTTCTAACATGATACAGATAATGTTATGCCTTATTTATGATGGCACTTATCTGCTGGTCCCAGAGCAGATCCTCCAACCTGATAGCACCAAGGAATTTAAAGTTACTGACCTTCTCCACTTCCAATCCTCTAATGAGGATTGACTCTAGGATATCTGGCTTCTTCCTCCTGGAGTCAATAATCCTGCCATGCCACTAGATGCTGGCCCAGTAACTTTATCATACTGCTACTCCACTTAGGTGGTTACAGGTACTTGAATTGTAGCAGGATGAAAACAGCTTTCTCATTATTGGAAGAAAGTACTAGATAAACAACAGCCAATGGGCACCAAGGACACATTAAAATGTACCTTCTGTTTCAATGACATTTTGCTTTCCACTCTCCTTAGCTTTTGGCAGCAGAAGTAAATCTGATTCATTACTAAAGGTTAAGTGGTTCATTTCCTGTTGTTAAGCTGATTAACTTTCTTGATGACAGATACGAGTCAATTGGATGCTTAGAGTTACAGCTGGTAGAAAATCAAGACATAGAAAAGTGGGAAATTGTGTCAATGCTTAAACAGTAATTGGGCATGAAGCTCACCCTTCACATTCTGTCCAAGTACCCTATACAATCTCATAACTAAACTGTCATCTTTTATTATGCAAATTTTAGTTGCTGGTAGGATGTCACCAAGAAGCATCTGTGACTCTTCCAGTTAAAGCTTTTTTTATTTATTCTATACACTGAAGAGCTGTGTACACTTACAATAAAATGTTCTAATGCATAAAGTCTGGCTTCTTTCTTGAAGTTGTGGTGGTGCATCTCTGGAATTTTCAAGTTTGTAACTGTTTAATCATAAGGCACATTAAAGTGGAAGTAGGTAAATATTTCAAAGATCAGAATCAGAATAAGAATCAAGTTTATTATCACTGACTTATATGATGTGAAATTTGTTGTTTCACGTCAGCAATACAGTGCAAAGATATAAAAATTGCCCTATATTGCAGAATGAATAAATGGAGTAAAAATGTAAAAACGAGGTAGTGTTTCTGAGTTCAAGGACAGCTCGGAAAGCTGATTGCAGAAGGGAAGGGGCTGCCGCACCTCCTCCTTCCCAACGGTAGTAACAAGAAGGTACATCCCAAGAAGTGTGGCTCTTCAGTGATGAAGACACGTTAGTATATCAAACAATAAGATATAGGAGCAGAATTAGGCCATTTGATCCATCAAGTCTTCTCTATCATTCCATCTAATTTGTTATCTCTCTCAATCCCATTTTCCTGCCTTCTCCACATAACCTTTGATGCCCTTACTAATGAACTTACTAACTTTTACTTTTAATATACCTAATGACTTAGCCTCCACTGCCATCTGTGCCAATGAACGCCACAGAGTCACCACCTTCTGGCTAAAGAAATTCATCCTCAGCTTTGTTCTAAGCGGACATCCCTGTACTCTGAAACTGTTCCCTCTGGACCTGGACCGTCCTACTATTGTAAATATCCTCTCCACATCTATTCAGTCTAGGCCTTCCAATATTGGAAAGGTTTCAATGAGATTCTGACCCCCGCACCCCCCGCCACCATTCTTCTAAACTCCAGCCATCCGGCTAGTACCATTGGTTGCTCCTCCTATGTTAACCCCTTTATTTCTAGAATCATACTTGCAAATCTCCTCTGGACCTTCTCCACTGACAACACATCCTTCCTTACATATAGGGCCCAAAACTGTTCACAATATTCAAAATCTGGTCTGACCAATGTCTGATAAAGCCTCAGCATTACATCTTTGCTGTTATACTTTAGTCATCTCAAAATAAATGTTAACATTGCATTTGTATTTCATACTACCAACTCAGTCTGCAAGTTAACCTATAGGGAATCCTGCACCAGACTCCTAAGTCCCTTTGCACCTCTGATTTCTGGATTTGCTCTCCATTTAGAAAATAGACTACACCTTTATTCCTTCTACCAAAGTACAAAATTATACAATTCTCAGTCTCCACCCATTTTGTATCATCTGCAAACTGAGCCATCAGTTCGTCTCCCAGGTCATTAATATAGCATAAAAAGTAATGGACCCAACACCGAATCCTGTGGGACTCTACAAGTCACCAACAGAAAGGGCCCCCTTTATTCCCAAGTTGCCTTCTGCCAATCCACCAATCTCCTGTCCTTGCTAGTACTTCTCCTGTAATAGTATGGGCTTTTGTAAAACAGTGTCAGTTTGTCACCTTGTCAAAGGCCGTCTGAAAATCTAAGGAGCAACATTCACTGACTCTCCTTTGTCTATCCTGTTCATATTTCCTCAAAGAATTTCAACAGATTCTTCAAGGGTGAAGAGGGTTGTACTCATGATTGAGCTGGCAGTGCCTACTATCCTTTGCAGTCATTTGAGATCCCGCACTTTGGAGCCTCCATAATGATGCAACCAGTCAGAATGCTCTTCACTGTACATCAGAAATGCTGTTTGATTGTGAACAAAGAAATTGAGCATTGAATATAGAAATGTATAGCACAGGAGCAGATATTCTGGCTCCCACTGTAGTTGTAATCAAATACCCAACCATACTAATCCCTTCTGTCTGCACCATATCCCTACCCTTCTATTTTCTGCATGTTCATGTACCTATCCAGAGCTTCCTAAACACTTTCATCATATTTGCCTCTATCCCAACCCCCAGCTGCACATTCCAGGCATCCTCTCTGTGTAAATACTTGCCCCTCACATCTCCTTTGAATTTACCTTCTCTCAACTAAAATGCACGTCCTCTATACATTTCAAACCTGGGAAAACAATACTTGCTGTCTATCTGTGCCTCTCAATATTGTAAACCTCTGTTAGATCTCCCCTCAGCTCCGTCACTCCAGAGAAAACAATCTCAGTTTGTGCGATGTCTCCGTATTGCACATGTTCTCTAATTCAGACAGAGTCCTGGTAATCTTCTTCTGCACTGTCTCCAAAACATCAACATCCTTCCTCTTAAGCGATGACTGGAAGTGAATGCAATATCCCAGATATTGCCCTGATAAAGTTTTTTAAAGCTGCAAAATAACACTCCAACTCTTGAACTAATTTCCTAAACCAATGAAGAATGTCATATGCATTCTTTGTCATTCTATCTACTTGTGTAGTCACTTTAAGGGAGCTATAAACTAAGTTATAAACTAAGTTATAAACTAAGTTATAAACTAAGCCAGCCCAGACATGGAAAATTATGAGAAATTAAAAAAAAATGCAAATGCTGGAAATTCAATCTAAAACCATAAAGGTGCTGGGAAAGCAGGTCAGTGATAGTTGCGCCAAAAACCCAGAAATAACATTTCTGATTAATGACCCTTTCCACAGAGGCTGACTGACGTACTGAGTGTGTCTACTGTTTTCTGTTTCAGTTGATGTAAGTTACAGTTAAGAGTCTTGCCATTAACAATGAACTTCCTCTTTATATTTGAACTCCCAAAAAGCATCAATTCACATTTGACCATGTGATACATTATTTGCCATTCTTTTTTCCATATCTGCAACTGATCTATATCACACAATGAATCCTTTATCAGTCTTCTGCATTCTCCACATCACCACCAATCTTCATAGTCATAGAGAAGTACAACACAGGCCTTTTAGCCCATCTGGTCCATGCCAACTCCTATCGACACATACCGGAGCCATAGTCCCACTACCCATGCACCTATCCAAATTTCTCTTAAACATTCAAATCAAGCTCTAGTACTGACAGCTCATTCCACCCTCTCACCACCCTCTGGCTGAAGAGGCTTCCCCTAGTGTTCTCTTATGTTCCCCTTAAACTTCTCACCTTCCATCTTTAACCCACAACTTCTGGTTGTAGTCATACCCAAACAAAGTTGAAAAAGCCGGCATGCATTAACCCAATATACCCCACATAATTTGGTATAGCTCTATCAAATCTCCTTTCAGTCTTCTAAGTTCTAAAGAGTACAGTCTGAATTTACTCAGTCTTTCCCTATAACTCAAGTCCTCCAAACCCGGCAACATCCTTGGATATTTTCACTGTACTCTTTCAATTTTGTTTACATCTTTCCTGTAAGTAGGTGACAAAATTGCACACAATACTTCAAACTAGGCCTCACCAACGTCTTAAACAACTTCACATAACATCCCATCTCCTGTACTCCATATATTGATTCATGAAGGCCAATGTACCTAAAGCTTTTTCAATGATCCTATCTTCCAAAGAATTATGGGCCTGTTTTCCCAGATCCCTTTGTTCTACCACACTTCTCAGTGCAGTGCTCTACTATTTACTACGTAACACCTACCCTAGCTGGTCCTATTGAAGTGTAAAATGTTGCACTTGTCTATATTAAATTCCATCTGCCATTTTTCAGCCCATTTTTCCAAATGATGGGAATCCCTCTGCAAGCCATCATAGCCTTCCTCACCATCCACTACACCCCAAGTTTTGGTGTCATTCACAAATTTACTGATCCAATTAACCGCATTGATCCAGATCATTGATTTAGGTGATAAACAGCAAAGACCCTGCGCCAATCCCTGCTGCACACCACTAGTCACAGACTTCTAATCAGAGATGCAACTTTCTACTACCACTTTCTGGATCCTCTAACAAACCAATGACTAATTCAATTTACTACCTCATCCCAAATGCTGAGTAACTGAACCTTCCTGACCAGACTTCCGTGTGGGACATTGTAAAATGCTTTACTAAAGGCGACATCTACTGCCTTGCCTTCATCCACTTTCCTGGTAACTTCCTTGAAAATCTCTATAAGATTGGTTAGACATGACCTACCATGCACAAAGCCATATTGACTATCATTAATCAGTTTATATTTGTCACGGTTCCGACCATTAATTCCCCATATTCTCTGAATTCCCCTTTCCCCGTGTTCTCCCGGGCTCCTTGATTGTGGTACCTGATTCTCATCTAAACCTGCAGCATAAATATCCCAACTTTGCATCCAGTCATTGCCAGATCATTGTATTAGCCAGTGTGGTAATTCACGTTCCTGGCCACTTAGAGTTGTGTATTCTAAGTTTTACTTCAATACCGAAGTTTACCTCTGTAACTCTGTCTCTCCGTGTCAAGATAGGTATTGCCTGCCACCTACCTTTCCATTTGCCATTCAATTCCAGCAACGCTCCATATCAAGATAAGAATTGCCTGCTACCTCTCTCCTGTTTGCTGTTCAGCTCCAGCCACGCTCATGCCCTCGTCTGCATCCTAACTCAAGTCAAGTCAAGTCAAGTCACTTTTATTGTCATTTCTACCATAACTGCTGGTACAGTACACAGTAAAAACGAGACAACGTTTTTCAGGTCCATGGTGCTACATGAACAATACAAAAACTACACTGAACTACGTAAAAAAACAACACAAGACTACACTAGACTACAGACCTACCCAGGACTGCGTAAAGTGCACAAAACAGTGCAGGCATTACATTAAATAATAAACAAGACAATATGCACAGTAGAGGGCAGCAGGTTGGTGTCAGTCCAGGCTCTGGGTTTTGAGGAGTCTGAAGACTCTCTCTCCGTGCCAGTGTCCTGTGTTTGGGTTCGCCCATTCCGTGCAACAATATCTTTCCAAATACTTGTATATTCGGTCCTGTAGAGTACCTTCCAATAACTCTCGAACAACTGATGTCAGACTCACCGGCTGATAATTTCCTGGTTTATGTTTAGAGCATTTTTTAAACAGTGACACAACATTAGCTATCCTCCAATCCTCTGATACCTCCCCTGCCGTTAAGGATGATTTAACTATATCTGCCAGGGTCATGGCAATTTCTGCGCATCCCTTCCATATGGTCCAATGGAACAACTTGTCAGGCCCTGGGGATTTATCCACCCTGATTTGCCTCACGGTAGCAAACACCTCCTCTTCTGTAATCTCTACAGGGTTCATGAAGTTGACACAGCTTTGCCACACTTCTATAGATTCTGTGTTCATCTTCTGAGTAAATACAGATTCAAAGAATTCATTTAACATGATCCCCATCAGTTTTGGCTCCACACATAATTTATCATTCTGGTCTTCCAGAGGACCAATTCTGTCTCTTGCAATCCTTTTGCTCTTAACATATCTGTAGAATCCCTTGGGATTCTCCTTCTCCTTGTCTGTTCTAGCAACTTCATGCCTTCTTATAACCTTCCTGATTTCTTTCTTAAGTTGCTTCCTTGTATTTCTTGAACTCCATAAGCACCTAATTTGTTCCCACCTGCCTATATCTGCTATGCACCAGATTTTTTCTCTTAACCAAGGCCTCAATATCTCTTGAAAACCAAGGTTCCCTACAATTGTTATCTTTACCTCTTATTCTGGCAGGCACATACAAGTTTTGTGCTCTCAAAATTTCATTTTTGAAAGCCTCCCACTTACCAAGAAAACAACCTGTCCCAATCCACATGTGTCAGATCACGGTCCTTCTCCAATTTACAAACTTAACTCGCGGTCCAGACCTATCTTTTTGCATGTTTACTTTGAAACTAATGGCATTGTGGTCACTGGATGCTAAATATTCACCTGCACAAACTTCTGTCATCTGCCCTGTCTCATCCCCTAACAGCAGATCCAGTATTGCACGCTCTCTCAGTGGGACGTCTACGTACTGATGACGGAAACTAACCTAAACAAATTTAACAAACTCTATCCCATCTAGTTCTTTTACAGTAAGGATTTCCAAGTCAACACATAGAAAGTTAAAACCACCTACTATAACAGCATTATGTTTCTTGCAGCAGTCTGCAAGCTTACTAGCCCACCTATTTATATTTTCATCCAAGTCACTTATATATATATAGAAATCATTCTTTTCTCCCTTCGTTCATTATCATTGTCACTTCGTTGAAAATCTCAATCAAGTTAGTCAGGCATGTCTTGCCCCACACAAAGTCATGCTGATTGTCCTCAATTCAATCTTGATTTTTCAAATGTTCAAAAATCTTATCACCAAGAATCCTTTCCAGTAACTTCCCTATCATGGACATGAGACTCACCGATCTGTATTTTTCAGGAATATCCCCATTATCATTCAGGAATGATCTTTAAGAACTGCTACACTACCTTTTCTTTATCTTGAAATGCCCCAGCATATTAGCACACCCACACCGATCTCCCTGTCCTCCACATCTTTCTCCTTGGTAAATACAGATGCAAGATACGCATGTAGGACCTCACGCCATATAATCCACCCTCAAGCACATGTTCCCTCCTTTGTCCTTGAGTGCTCCTACCTGCTCCACAGTTGTCCCCTTGCTTTTGATGTAAGTATGAAATGCTTGACCCTTTCTGAATCCTTTACAGTAATTTTTTGTTCATGTATAGAGGAGCGGAGTTAACGACAAATAATAATTTTAGCCGATGAAATATGGCAGCCCAATCTTTCTTTGTTTTTTTTAATTTTAGTTTTTTTTAGTTTATGGTTTTTTTTTCTCTTTATAAAATATCTTTTTCATGGTTAGTTATTAAGAGATTGGGAGGCTAAACTACATTTGTTACTTGGAATCTGTGGTTATACATGTTAACCGTTATTAATGTAATCCCAATCTCTTTGTATCATTATTATTATTGCTATGTTTATTAATTTTGAAACAATAAAAAGATTGAAAAAGAAAGTAAGTATGAAATGCCTTGAGATTCTCTTTAATCTCACTTGTCAAAGACTTTTCAGGGCTCCTCCTGACTCCTTCTTGAGTTCTTTTCTGGCTCTTTTCTCAGCCTCAAGCACTCTGATTCCTAAACCAGAAGTATCAAAGCTTAATAAATTCCATCCAGAGCTCACACAGGGGAAAGCATTTCATGCAGCAGAGATGGGAGTTGGGGCATTAAAAACTTGACTTTTTAATCAGGTTTATGACCCAGCTCAAATGTACCATGTGCATTTAACAGAGAGCACTTGAAACCAACTCTCAAAAATAGCTGATTTGATAGCTGCTATGTTGTAATTAATTCTGGGGCATTAATGAGGTTTCTGCAAAATCTTTCAGATCAGTTAACAGAATAGGTGAACCAATGTCATCATCCTCTCCTTGGCCACTATCTTCAGCATCAAAAGGCTCTGAGCAGGCTCTTGCCCTTGAGCAAGCTAAAGCATGCATAACACCAGAGTTTCTAAGAGGTAATCTTGTTTGAGGTCCTTGTAAAATGAGAAATCATTTCCAGGGTGTTCACAGTTGTCATCCATTTGTGGGATCCCTGGCTCACACAAAATGGAGAAGGAACATTGGAAAAGTCATTGAGATCATTGAGAATTTTTTGCAAAATCGTGTGGAGGCTATGCACAAACAGCAGAAGGATCAGGCACCATTCTAGCCTACCCACTCATTGATCCCTCCTGTCTCACCTGCAGCAGAATTGGCTGATTTTGAGAGGACTTTTCTGCCACTTCCATACACACAGAAATAAAATGGAAACAAGTTGTCTTTAACTGCAAGGGACTGCTTCGGAACAAATAGCATGAGATCTTGCACGTCTAGTGTTACTTAGTTTGAATTTTAAGACGTCCAGCATGATTTTCCTGGGATTTAGAAAATTGACAGTAAATAAAAGTCAAAATGAACTGATTTTCAGGTTTGTATTAAAACTAGCCATTCCCGCACTCTCCAATCTGATTAATCAGGCTCCCTCCTGATTGAAATTTCTATTTGGAAATGGCAGAATTTTTTTGGCGGAACATCTAGCGGTAAAATCTTTTGTGCCATTCTCTCAGAGTTCTTAACTTTCGACGGCTTTCAGACTATACGATCAAATTGGGAATTGAAATAGATGTGTCTGAGAACATAGTAAAAGAAGCAGACCATCAGAAGAGGGGAAAAGTGAAGAGGAGAAGAGAGCAGAGGTATGCAGGAGGTGGATTACATAAGAGGCTGAGGTATGTGTACAAGAGGGAGGTGCAGTAGAAAATGCACAGAATGAAGATGTATGAGAGGAGGCTTTACGAAAAACAAATAATATTCATAAGTGCACAGGGAAGGGGTCAAGAGGGAGGTACAGAATATAGAGGGACGGAAGAGAGGTGTTAAATAGGCAGAATAGTAAGTAGGAAGAGTATGAATGGGAGAATAAGATAGGGGAGTTATGAAAACATGTGGATTCACACAAGACAGGCATATTGGAGATGTGCAGGGTAGCATGTAATAGATATCAAATCCACCCATAAAGTCAGAACATTTTAGCACAGAAACAGACTGTATGGCACATCCAACCTATACTGCCTAGTCCCTTCAACCTGTACCTAGGCCATAGCCCTCCATACCTTTCCCATCCATGTACTCATCCAAACGTCAAGAGACTCAAACTCCTGTACTTCCAAGAGATCAGTGTTACCACCGAGTGGATTTGTTAGGTTAGGTGCTTATATACTGATTACCATTGAGTAGGAAGCACTGTCCCAACTTATTTTTTTCTAGGAGCTTGGGAGTATGATGGCATCTAACAGCAACCCCTTTGCTTGCATCTTTGGAAACAGCTCTATTTCTATCTTTGATGTCTCGTTTTTACCCCTTTCAAGGTTCTTTTGAAGACCCTGACCTGGAGTTATGTGCTGACTATGGTTCTTTGCGGAATGGGACCTGCTCTTGGGGCCTCAAGACCAGCTGCTTTTCGATATGCCAAGGATGCAGTCTGGGAGACTGGTGCACCTTCAGAATGCTGGATTTTCGTGGCTCTGGAGATGGGCTGATCTAAGGCTGGCGCTGCTGTGTGGCGTGTCATGGGGGTACACAGAAGATTGAAAGCAGCGAGCTGACTGCTGGCAGTGTGCCCAGAGACCCAAGTTCTTTGGGCACAGAGCTCGGAAAAAGCGACACATCAGACTTTCAGCACTATAAATCAGCGAGTTGTTTTGTTATGTCTCCCCTCTCGCTGTGAAATGGGGACACCTCTTTTTCCATTAATAAGGGGAGAGAGAGAGTCTGTGGTATGTTGAATTACCAGGTGAACGAGTAGTCTTTGGGGTACTGCAAGTCTGTGTCTTCATTGATGCTTTGCTGTACGTTTGAGTCCTCGGTGGGGAGTTGCTGATGCTTTTACTGGTGGGGGAGGAGGGTGTTTTGCTGTTGCTTATGCGTGGGAGAGGGGTGTTGGGGGTGGCTTTTGGGTTCTAACGTTTAACTGTTATTAATTTTTCAGGGCACTCCTCTGATTTTGTGGATGTTTGTAAAAAAAAGAAAAGAATTTCAGGATGTATATTGTATACATTTCTCTGACATTGAAAATGAACTATTGAAACCCATTGGAAGCTCCTGAAGACATCTTGGAGTCCACTGACCAAAGCCCCATGAGGCTGATGATTGATGCATTGTTTGTTGGTGTTGGAAGTTCGGCTAGTTTCCCCGGTCTGAGCTATAGCCAGAATAAGTAGGTATTCAAATTCACTTTTCTGACACAAATTACAGTGTGCTATTTACTCCATGCACATGATCCTTGCCTTGTGAGGAAACGTGACCAGGTTGGGCGTACACATACTGGATTTTATAAAAATATCTGTATAATATTAACAAGGTAAAGGGTATTCTGAGGGACTCGATATGGTAGATGTTGAAAAGGTAAATCCCCTTGTGAAGATCCAAAATGCTAGTAGAGGTGAGAGAAGGGATAAGAGAGGCAGTTAACATAATTAGTTAGCTGTTGTGTTCATTTGTCTATATAGCTACTGATAACACATGAAGCATAACATGAGCATAATTTTATTTGAGACAGAGATGACAAGGAATTTCATCTCTCAGAGGTGAGCCTTGGGAATTCTTTACTCAGAGAGAATGGAGTCAGAATGAGCAAATGTATTCGGGGTTGAAATGGGGCAATATATGATCAGGAGAGGGATCAAGCATTTAGGGAGCCATTAGGAAGGTGGAAGCAAGGCCATTACTCAGGTTAGCCATGGTTATTTTGAATGGTGGAAGCGTTTGAAGGAGGAGTCTACCTACGACTATCATGTCAACATTGATGAATATATGAGATCGGTGACTGGATACATAGGTGAATCAGAAACCATGGCTGACTGCAGAGGTTCGTGCACTGCTTAGGAGTTGGGACTCTGGCTTCTGATCAGGGACTTAAGATGACTGTAAGGTTAGCTGGAGCCCTACTCTAATGTGCCATCAGGCAGACAAAGCGAGAGTACTCACAGAAAATTCACAGCTATCTTTGTGATACGGGACGCGTGGTACATGTGGCAAGGTATACAAAACATAACAGCTTACAAGTCCAGCCTGCACATCAACAGTGATGCCTCCCTTCCTGATAGACTGAATGCCTCCAGTGCGTGATTTGACACAATGAATGATTGGCCATCATGGAAAGCAGCCACCATCATTCCAAGCCCAAGGGAGTGATGGTAATGGGCCTAAATGATTATTGCCCAATGGCACTGACCTCAACAATCATGAAGTGTTTTCAGGTAGTGAGGCAATGGATTGGATAAAATCTCACCTTCCAGCTAACCTACCACTCATCCAGGTCCACCAATGATGACATGACCTCAGTCCCCCATTCAGTTCTGTCCCACCTAGAAAATCATGCCTCATATGCCAGGAATTGACACTCCTCTCAGCAACTGGATCTCAAGCTTCTTGATGGAAAGACTCCAGTCAGTCAAAGTTGTCAGCAACATCTCAAGCTCCATCACACTGAGCACTGGTACGCCCCAGGGCTGTGTGCTTGGTCCACTGCTCACGCTGCTGTCACACCAGGTCCATCTCAATCTACATCATTAACTACGTTGATGACTGCTGCAGTGGTCATCATGAGACAGCCTGCAGAAAGGCTTGCAAATGGCATGAGAGCAATAAGCTGAGTCTCAACGTGAACAAGACAAAATAGATGATTGCTGACTTCAGGAAGGTGCTGGCTAACAATTCTTTATTGCACATCAATGGATCTGCCATGGGAAGAGAGAGAACAGCACCAGGTTCTGTGGAGTGCACAAAACAGACAATCTAACTTGGACCCACAACACCTCCTCATTAGTCAAGAAGGTACAGCAGCGTCTACCCTTTCTGGGAAGTGTGAGGTGTGCAAGATTCCCCACCCCCATTGTAACAACATTCCACAGAGACATTATCAATAGTGTCTTACCTTGCTGCATCATTATGTGGTACGAAAGCTGAATGGCATCAGACCACAAGACCCTGCAGTGGATAGTAGAAACTGCTGAGAGAATCACTGGGGTCTCCCTTCCCCATATTTGTGACATTTACTGGAAACATTGCATACGAAGGGCCTGAAGCATTGTTGAGGACCCCTAGCACCCAACGCAAAACCTTTCTGATCCGCTAACATCAGGAAGGAGGTGCAGTATTATCAAGCCTAGGGCTGGAAGATTAGGTAACAACTTCTTCCACTAATACCCTGCTATACTGGGCTGGATGAATCAGCCCCAAATTATTCAAGTGTCCAGGAGATGTGGCAACAAGCATACAAATGCAGAAGTAATTTAAGCCTAATTTACAATCATACAATAGAAATCACAATATAATACAAGGCACAAAGATTTCAGGGCTCACAATTCTTAGTCACCTCTTGATTGCTGCTATGGTCAGAAGAGCTCTGAACTCGTGAAGCTACCCCAAGGCCTAAGCACAATCGTAATTTTTGGTACTTGGTTAAAACCCTACAAAACTGGGAAAAGTAGCCCAATATACTTACAAGCTTCACAAGGCAGATAGACCCAGAAATGGACCAACTCTTTGACCTTTAGTCGCAACACAGCCTGCCTTTTTTTTCAAGCATATACTGTGTTCATTAACATAGTGTTCAGCATACTTTCATAAATCAATTAGACATGGCCATTCCTGTCCATTAGTCTACCAGAGTTTTGGGCACAACATTCCACTGGACTTACAAAAGTGTCCAAGCAATAAGCCCGAATCCAAATGAGTCCATCAAGACAACTTGACAGATACTTACATTTTAATGGTGCCTGAGACTAAGACAAATTCCAGCTAAGAATCCAACTGCTATCAGCAAACATTCTACAGTCATTAACAGACCTACAGTATTTACACTGCACAGGCACTTCACATGCTGAAAGCTCAGAAAGAGTTAAATTGTCATTTTGACTCTCCAGATAGTCACCCAATGTTTTACAAGCATTGTGAGTTGGTCAATGCACACCAGGTGTGCATGAAAAGAGCTACTTTTTAATCAGGGGATGATCAAGATTTTGAAGGCTGAGTATTACAGCAACTTTTTTCTGAGTTGATGAGCGACTAATCAGCAAGAGGGGTTCATTAGATAGCGCCAATAAAAATAATTCAAGTGCAAACAGAGCAGCCACTCATTTGTAGTGTGCCTTTGTTTAGAGTGGCTTTGGCTCATTAGGATTAGAATAGATCAGGCTTGGATGAGGTAGATTGTCCTATAAATTATGCTTTCTCTCTGTCCTTATTTGTTCATTTCTCATCTGTTAGGGCATAATAGAGTAGTGAGAATGGCTCCAGGGGCAGTGTTTTGTACTCTGTGTGGGATGTGGGAAGCCTAGGAGATGTCCATTCTTCCAGATAAACACATCTGCACCAAGTGCACTGAGAGAACGTATTAAGGAACTACAGCTGCAGTTCAATGATATTCGACTCATATGGGAAAATGAAGAGGTGGTAGCCTGGAGTTACAGGGAGGTAGTCACCCCTAGCTTGCAGGAGACAGGTAACTGGGTGACTGTCATGAGAAAGAGGGGACATGCACAGACAGTGCAGAGTACACCTGTGGCTGTTTCCCTCAATAATAAGAATATAACTTCAGGTACTATTGAGAGGAACGACCTACCAAGGAGAGCCACAGTGATTGGGTCTCTGGCACTGAGTCTGGTGCAGTGGCTCAGAAAAGCAGAGAGGTGAAGATGACTGCAGTGTTGATAGGAGATTCTTTAGTCAGAGGAACAGAAATGAGGTTCTGTGGGTGTGATAGAGAGCTGGATGGTATGTTACCTTCCTCGTGGCAGGATCAGGGATATCTTGGATCACGTCCATGGCATTTTCATGGATGAGGGTGAGCAGCCAGGAGTCTTAATACGTATTGGCTCCAATGACATAGGCAGATAAGATGAGGACGTCCTGAAGAAAGATCTTAGACAGCTAGGTGGAAAGCCGAGTGACAGGACCTCCAGGATAGTAATCTCTGGATTCCTGCCTGTGCCACGTGCCAGTGAGGGTAGGAATATGACGAGTTGACAAGTGAATATGTAATTGAGAAACTGGTGCAGGGACAGGGGTTCAGATTTATGGATCATTGGGATCGCTTCTGGGGAAGGTATGACATGTATAAAAGGGATGGGTTACTGCTGAACCCAAGGGGGTCCAAATTGTGCGGGCAGATTTGTTAGAGTTGTCTGGGTGGGTTTAAACTAATTTGGCAGGGGGATGGGAACTGTAGTGATAGTGCTGAAGATGAAGTAGTTGGTTTACAAACAGAAGCAAATAAATCCTAACAAGGAGAATCTGAAGGTAGGGCAAAATTGTAGTTAACAGCTTAAGTTGCAACTTAAAGGGCAGACAAAATCAAAAAAAGATGAATACAGGACTGAAAGTGTTATTTGAATGCATGCTGTATGCAGAATATGGTCGATGAACTTGTAGCGCAGTTGCAGATTGGCATGTGTAATGCTGTAGGCATCACTGAAACATAGCTGAAAGAAGCTTATAGCTGGAGCTTAATGTCCAAAGATACACATTGTATTGAAAGGACTGACAGGAAGATAGAGGGGGTTGCAGAGCTCTGTTGGTAAAAAAAAATGAAATTAAATCATTATAAAGAGGTGATAGGGTCTGAAGGTATTGAATCATTTTCGATAGAGCTAAGGAACTGCAAGGGTAAAAAGACCTTGATGGGAGTTGTATACAGACACCCAAACAGTAGTAAGTTCTGCAAGTTACAACAGGAGATAGACAATGCATGACAGAATGGCAATGTTACAAGTCATGGGGGATTTCAAGATGAAGGTAGGTTGGAAAAATCAAATTGGTGCAGGATTCCAAGAGGGGGAATTTCTAGCATGTCTACAAGATAGCTTTTTAGAGCAGTTTATGGCTGAGCCCACTAGGGAACCAGCTATTCTGGATTAGATGTTGTGCAATGAACCAAAATTGATCAGAGCTTTAAGTGAAAGAATTCTTAGGGGAATGTGAGTATAATCTGATCAAATTCATCCTGAAATTTGAGGAGGAGTAGCTAAAGTCAGAAGTATCAGTATTACAATGGAGAAAAGGGAATTACAGAGGCATAAGAGAGGTGGGAATTAGGGGATTGGGAAGCTTTTAAATACCAAAAGAAGGTGACTAAAAAATTCATTGAGAAGGTAAAGATGGAATATGAAAATAAGCTAGTGAATGATATTGAAGAGGTTACCAAAAGTTTCTTCAGATACATGAAGTGTAAAAGAAAAGCAAGAGTGGATATTGGACCACTAGAAAACAATGCTGGTAAGGTAGTATTGGGGGACAAGGAAATGGTAGATGAACTGAATAAGTATTTTTCAACAGTCTTCACTTTGGAAGACACTAGCAGTATGGTGGAAGTTCCAGGTGTCATAAGTCATGAAGTGTGTGAAGTTACCATTATTAGAGAGAATGTTCATGGGGAAACTGAAAGGTCTGAAGGTAGATACGTCACCTGGACCAGATGGTGTCCACCCTACGGTTCTGAAAGAGGTGGTTGAAGAGATTGTGGAGGCATAAGTAATGATCTTTCAAGAATCTCTAGATTTTGAAATAGTTCCAGAAGATTGGAAATTGCAAATATCACTCCACTCCTGAAGAAGGGAGAGAGTCAGCAAAAAGGAAATTATAGGCCAGTTAGTTTGACCTCCATGGTTGGGAAGATGTTGGAGTCGATTGTTAAGGATGTCGTTCTGGGAGGTACATGATAAAATAGGCTGTAGTCAGCATGGTTTCCCCAAGGGAAAAGCTTGCCTGACAAATCTGTTGGAATTTTTTGAAGAAATAACATGCAGGGTTGACAAAAGAGAATCGGATGATGTTGAGCACTTGGATTTTCAGAAGTCCTTTGACAAGGTGCTACACGAGGCTCCTTAACAAACTACGAGGCCATGGTATTACAGGAAAGATTTCAGCATGGATAAAGCAGTGGCTGATTGGCAGGAGGTAAGGAGTAAGAATAAAGGGAGCCTTCTTTGGTTACTTGCCATTGGCTAGTGGTGTTCCATAGGAGTCTGTGTTGGGACCTCTTCTTTTTAGGTTTTATACCAATAATTTAGATGATGGAATTGCTGGCTTTGTTACAAAGTTTGTAAATGATATGAAGGTAGGTGAAGGGGCAGGTAGTTTTGAAGAAATAAATTGGCTACAAAAAGAGTTAAACAGATCAGGAAAATGGACAAAAAAGTGGCAGATGGAATACGGTATTAGGTAGAAGAAATGAAACGGTTGACTATTTTCTAAATAGAGAAGAAATACAGAAATCTGAGGTGAAATCTTGGAAGTCCTTGTATAGGATTCCCTGAAGGTTAACTTGCAGGTTGAGTCTGTGGTGAGGAAAGTAAATGTGATGTTAGCACTAATCTCATGTGGGCTAGAGTATAAAAGCAAGGACGTAATATTCAGACTTTATAAAGCACTGGTGAGGTCTCACTTGGAGTATTGTGTGTAGTTTTGGGCCCTCTATCTTATCAAGGATGTGCTGAAACTGGAGAGGGTTCAGAAGATGATCCACAAAAATTATTCCAGGGTTAAATGGCCTGTCACATGAAGAGCGTTTGATGGCTCTGAGCCTGTATTCATTCAAGTTTAGAAATATGAGGGGTGACCTAATTGAAACCTACCAAATTGTAAAAAGCCTCGATAAAGTGGATATGGAAAGGATGTTTCCCATGGTGTAAGTGTCTAAGACTAGAGGCCACAGCCTCAAAATAGAGAGACATCCTTTTAGAATGGAGCTGAGGAATCTCTATAGCCAGAGAGTGGTGAATCTGTGGAATTTGTTTCCACTGGTAGCTTTGGAGTCCAAATCTTATGCATTTTTAAGGCAGAAGTTGAAAGATTCTTGATTGGCCAGGGCTTGAAGGCAGGAGATTGGGGCTGCGAGGTAAAATGGATCAGTTGTGGTGAAATATCGGAGCAGATTCGATGAGGCAGATAACCTAATTCTGTTGCTACATCTTATGGTCTAAGATTTAATATAACACCTGCCACCACAGAGGGCTCTTCAAAAGGACAGGGCTGTTTACTGTTTACTGTACTATTTAATGTTTACCTGTGCTGCATACTTCATGTACTTTTTGAATTATGTTTTATTCACCTTTTTGTGGTAACATTTTGTTCTATGTGCTGTGTGTGATGCAATATATGTATTGTGGGTGTACTATGCTCCAGAGGAACATGGTTTCATTTGGTTGTGTATATGTACAGTCTGGTGACAATAAATTTGAACTTAAACTTGAGGGGTAGTGAGTTCAATTCCAGTTCCTATTTTGTTTATTTTTATGTTCTTACATGCAATTTTTAGCATTACTACAGTAACTGGCCCTGACGCATGCACGTCAGTTGGTCTATAAACAGAAGAACATTATAGTGTTGGTTTGGGCACATTTCCTCAGCACCTCTTGCAGTACCACCAGCAGGCTGCAACATTCCATCATTCCTGCGAGAAGGTCTTCATGAGAGAAGTCACATGTCTTCCCAATCTGTTAGGTCTTCTCATTGTTCGTAATGGGCTTCACAAGCCTTTGTGTCTGGTGGTGTTCTTCATCTCATCTTTGTTTATGGTGTGTTATGTCCTGTGTGCATGATGGAGGGCAACACGTGGAGAAGAATGGAGAGGGACCTCTGCACACATGTCCAGAGGTTTCTGAATGTGGTAGCACTTGGAGAAAAAGGTAGTTAGAAGTCATATTTGTTCTCTTGGAAAAGCAACCAATATATGCAAAGACCAACACATCGCAGATATTCACGCTTCTTCCCCCTCCCATTAAAGAGGTACAAAAACCTGAAAGCGTGAACCACCAGTATCATTGACAGCTTCTATCCCACTGTTATAAAACTATTAAACTATTCTACTACTATGAGATGAACTCCTGATCTCACAGTTTATCTTATTGTGGCCTTGCTTACCTGCACTGGACTTCCTCTGTAACTAAGCATTCTGTCCTTGCTTTCTCATGTACAGCATCAATGCATTTGAGGACGGCATGCAAAACGAAGCTTTTTTCATTAACTGGAGCACAGAATAGAAGAGCAAAGAGGTGACGATATGAATATGTAAATCATTGCTGAGGCCACTGCTTGAGGATTGTGTACTGTTCTGATTGCCAGAGAATAAGAAGAACTTGATTGCACTGGAGAGAATGTAGAGAAGAATTCACCACAATGTTCACCCATCAAACTAGCCAGCCTCAACCAGTTGCTTCTGGCTTTCAGTAACTTTGTTAAATATCTGTTCTCTCTTGCTCTGTGGCCCCCTGTGGCTTGTTATTTTGCAGTTTATTATTAAAGCTGTCGCTTGCCGCTTAATCATCTCCACTGCTCTGCAATTGGGTCAAGCCTCGTCTACATATCCTGACCGGATGAGTGAACCAGCGACTGACCCAGAAGAGCGTGCTGGCTGAAATGAAGTTCTCTGTTGACAGGAGGACACGATCCCGAAGCAGAAGGGAACTATTGGCCATGTGCTCACCACCCTCAACCAACACTCCAGCAACGTTGCACCGAGAAACTTCCTCCTTTGGAGCCCCAGATACTGGTGTCTGAATGATCCCCTACCCAATAACACGACTTTCTGTCCTAGTGCATCTTACACTTCGAGCTCCAGCCATCTCTGTATTCTACAGACTGAACCAAGATAGCCTTCAACATATCTCTCTTGACTGGTCAGGCTCTGACATGAACCGACGGTAACCGGGACAATAAAACCACCATTTGCAATCAATATGAGGAATTCACTGCTGAGATGTACAGGGTTTTAGACCATTCAAGAACTGCAAGGGGTTGTGGGGGGGGGGAATCAGTAGATTGGATACTTCGCTTGTGTCAAGGCTCACGCTCAGGGCTGGATAACACCATGGATTTCAGGACTGTCGCGGTGCAGTGCTGCTGGCCCATTACCAGCATGGCCTCTTGGACCGCTTGAAAAAAGAACTGTCTACTTGTGAGGTGCTCAGCAGTTGCAATAGCCTCATCACTCTTAGTCATAGTCATAGTCATACTTTATCGATCCCGGGGGAAATTGGTTTTCATTACAGTTGCTCCATAAATAATTAAATAGTAATAAAACCATAAATAATTAAATAATAATATGTAAATTATGCCAGGAAATAAGTCTTGCCCTCCAAATTGACAAACACCTTGCGGAACAACCCTCCTGACCGTCAGGCAGTACCCCAGTTCTGTTCCCCGAACCATTTCAGGCTGCAGGATCCTCATTATCAATGCCTCCTGAATCAATGCAGGTAGGCAGAGCTCCCTTAACTCCCGCCCCAGATGATGAGCACTGTTCGGGAACCAATTTATGGCCTGTACCAAATGTGCCTGGTTAAATGGCACCACTGGGTAGAGATGAGGGGTCTTCCATTTGGTAAGCTCCCTCTGGATTCTCATTCCAGGGTCATAGCCTGACTCACTGCCTCTATCCTCCCCTATACCCTGGCAACTCTACACACACACGGGAGGCTCTGGTGGATTCTGGAGCAGCAGGCAACTTTCTGGATCAGACTTTGCATATAACTTGGACTCCCAACCAAGCTATCTCTCACCCTTCTGCAACAGAGTCACTGATATCAATCAGCATGCACACACGACTGTGCATATGGGCGTTGACGAGCACTGTAAGTCCATCCATTTCCTCCTTATCAACTCTCCTAACACACCTCTCAACTTGGCTCTCCACGCACAACCCTCGCTTTGCCTGGTCAACCGGATCACTGCTGGAGCACCTGCTTGCAACCTCAGATAACCTCACCATATAAATCAGTGAAGATGGAGGAAATTCTTGACATCACCAAACTCACACAGGAATACTATTCCCTTCAGTAAATGGGAAGCTGTTATCCTGCTACCTTACAGACCACATGACTGCATGGTTGATCTCCACCCAGGCACCAACCCTTCCCAAAGTCATTTGTTCTCCCTCTCCCCTCCTGAGACCCAAGCTATGAATGACTACATTGCCAAAATACTTCAGCATGGCTCCATTCGTTCATCTCAGTTCCCAGCCAGTGTGGGATTCTTCTTTGTTAAAAAGAAAGATAGGGGTCTTCATCCCTGCATTGACTACTGTGGACTCAACAAAATCACCATTAAGAACTGCTGCACTTTCCCTTTGATAGATATCACATTCAAAACACTCCACGGGGCCCAGGACTTCACCAAAATGGATCTATGGAGTGCGTACAACCTGATCCACATCAGTGGAAGACAATGTTTTTATCACCCACTGGCCATTACGAATACTTAGTGATGCTTTTGGACCTTCCAACAGTCCAGCCATTTTTTATGCCTTCATCAATGAGATCCTCTGAAACAGCAACACTAGAATGTGTTCTTCTACCTTGACAACATCCTTATCTTCTCCAAGGACCCTCAAGGCCTCACCTGTCATGTCTGTTCAGTCCTTCAGTGTCCTCATAAAAACAAACAATATTTCTGAATGAACGATAATTGGACCGGACGGAATTAGTAGAATACATGAACTGGTTGCTGAGTCCCTTCGGGCTCTGTCATCTTCAACAGCAGCTATTCTGCTTGAATTGAAGTCTCGCCTGATGCCCGTGGCGTTCCCTTTGATCCTTTGACTCCTGCTTAGCAGCAGCACACCTGACTCACCGACAGCTCTGCGATATTGAAGAATCGTCATCGTTGTTAGAAGGCTGCTGCCTTTAGTCCTCTCACCCAACAAGTTCTGAAGAAGGAGGGCTCTGATGGGTCGAGTCAATTTGCAGAGCATGCAATAGAGCACACTGTCATTATGTATGAAACCAAAGAAACTCATATTTATATCGATTCTTTGGGCTGTTGGTAATGGACTTGCTGTCTGTTTGCCCAGATGGATCCAGCAGTTGTATACTCTTATGGAACGTCCCTAATGAGGAGCAGAGTTATGGAAGGACATATGGAACTGATCATCCCATGTTACTGTCACAGTTTACCATGGTGATGCTCATTTGAAAGATTATTCATTGATGACAAGATTAAACAACGTTGCTGACAAACTTACTCATGTTGACGCAGTGACATTTAGCCCACAGCCTCAAGCACCATTATTGCCACTTGCTTGATGGGCTCATGAGTCTTCTGGTCATTTGGTGTACAGGGTACTGTGGACTGTTCTGGGCAGCAGGGATTATTCTTTACCACTGATATAGTTCGCACAGTGGATGGGAATTGTGGGCTATGTTTAGAAATTAAGAACTGACCAGCTTTTAAAATGACCTTTGGCTGCTATTCGCCGTGGGCATGTCTCTGCTCAGACTTGGCAAATAGATTATGTTGGTCCCTTTCCTTTACAGAAGAAATTCCAGTACATCCTCACTATAGTAGACACTTATTCTGTTTTTTTGTTGGTAATCCTTACTGTTAAAGCTAATCAGGATGGTACTCTTTGGTATTAGATCATCTTGTTTCTGCAAATGGCAATCCCCTAGAAATCCAAATCCGATAGTTCACATTTTATAGGTTACACACGATACCAGAGTGGGCTATCTCTAATGTATATGGTGTGTCTTCCATGTCCCCTATTATCCTCAGACTAGTCATCTAATTGAATGAATGTCCTTTTAAAACAGCAAATTTGGTTATTTACTTCTAGCCATACCTTATCTGGAAGGTTACCATTCCTTCCCTGTATTTTGTATAATTTGAACAACTGTCTTTTGAAAGGAGGTACTCCCTTTCTGTTAATGACAGGACAATCTATTCCTTTTGTTCTTCATAGTACAACTGAATGCCCTGATAAAAAGTCAATTCAGTCCTGCTGGGGTGGGGGGGGGGGGGTAAAGTGTTTGTGACATACCCGTCTTCCCCTCCAGTGGAGGATGAGATTAACACCGAAGAACAAGGAAATACATGCTGGGTGACGGTACAAGGACAGACCCATCCTGTGTGTGTAGATTAGGGTAAATTGACAAAGAGGGAATGAAACAGTTCTAACTATCCCTCTGCTTTCGTCTTTAATGGTTCCTGCTGGAATGTTGTTTTGTTCTCTTTTAACATTTGTCTTGTTTGTTGTTGGACTTTGGACTTCCATTGAGACCCGACAAGCCACTGATAACCTTGTGATTTGTGAAATTGATATTATTGTTTCATGAAAATTCACATTATGTGATATGTGCTAATTATGCTAAATGAGGGTCTATAGGTGTGAAAGAATGCTGTAAACCCAGAGTGACTTGTCTCATACAATTTTTTTCCTTTGAAACAAGTGCCAAAATGATTGTAATTTGACTCAAGTATCCTTGATCAAAAATGTGGTGTTTATAAAACTTACTCATTCTGTTTCATTTGTCAACAAGATGTTGTTAATGCTCTTAAGGAAGAGGACATATATTTTAATGTGAATGTTGAGGTTAATAATTGGATATGTCTATTTTTTCATATTTTAATGATCATGATAATATTAGTTTTCAATTATTCAAGGAATATTAAGATGTATTCTTCATTTTAAGCAGAAGGAAGAGCTCTCTGTCTTTGGCCTGTCCAGACATTCAAAGTGGTGAAATGTGTTATGTTAAACTTTGTAAAATACTGGATGAAACTCTGAACAGTTCAAAGTGACAATTTAACTCTTTGTGAGCTTGCAGCATAGGGGGTGTCTATACAAAGTAAACACTGCAGGTTTGTTAATGTCTGATGTAGCAGCTAGATTCTTTCTTAGGCTGCGTCCACACTAGACCGGATAATCATAAACACCATTAAAGTATTTAATTGATATATAAGGGTATGCTGAACACTGTGTTTGAATGAAAGAAACCAGGCTGAGTTAACGGCATGAGGACAAAAGATCAAGGAATTTCTCTGTCCCTGTGTGTCTCTCTACGTTAGTGGAATTTCTATATATTAGGGTACCTTTCACTTGGTTCTTTGGACTTGCCCCTAGACTGAAGAATCGTGATTGAAGCTTAGACCCAGGGTGATTTTATGAGTCAGAATTTGGAGTCACTCCCAATAACAGCAACAATCAAGTGATGACAATGAATTGTGAGCCCTGGATTTTTTTTTGTGAAAAACTTTGTAACTTGCTACTTAGAATTTTGTGTGGGTTATTTGTTCTTTCTATTTTTTTTGATAATAAATTAGGCTTAAACTACTTTGTTGTTCTTGCACACTTATTACCACATCTCTTGTAATGAATTGTTTGGCCGGTGAAATGGTATTTGTCATCCTATATAATTCCTTGCTCCAACATTAGTCACATTTCAGACCTGTGCTTCAAGCTGACAAACCTTGCTGCCACCTTAGTTGCAAAGAAATCAGATTCTGAATCACTACCAAAATTCAGTGAGTCAATTCCACTCTCTAGCACCTTCAGTACAATATCAGGACTCTACTGAAGAGCTGCAATCATTAGACAAGGATTGTGAGGAGCAATCATAGAAGTGCTTTCTGTTACCTTCCTGGCCCTGAAACAAAAATGACCTAAGTGCCTCACCGGCTACAATCATGGATGGAAGCTGCAACAATCTTCTCTGTAAAGTTCAACTTTGCATTCACCAGACACTTTAAAGGTTGTATTCAATTAGTGTCAAATTATAGAAGGAAACTAGAAAACATTTTGTTTTGTGAAGCCTGGAAACGGAAACGCCTAGAAATTAGGTGGCAACACACATCAATGTTGCTGGTGAACGCAGCAGGCCAGGCAGCATCTGTAGGAAGAGGTGCAGTCGACGTTTCAGGCCGAGACCCTTCATCAGGACTAACTGAAGGAAGAGTGAGTAAGGGATTTGAAAGTTGGAGGGGGAGGGGGAGATCCAAAATGATAGGAGAAGACAGGAGGGGGAGGGATGGAGCCGAGAGCTGGACAGGTGATTGGCAAAAGGGGATATGAGAGGATCATGGGACAGGAGGTCCGGGAAGAAAGACGGGGGGGGGCAGGGGGACCCAGAGGATGGGCAAGAGGTATATTCAGAGGGACAGAGGGAGAAAAAGGAGAGTGAGAGAAAGAAGGTGTGCATAAAATTAAGTAACAGATGGGGTACGAGGGGGAGGTGGGGCCTTAGCGGAAGTTAGAGAAGTCGATGTTCATGCCATTAAGTTGGAGGCTACCCAGACGGAATATAAGGTGTTGTTCCTCCAACCTGAGTGTGGCTTCATCTTTACAGTAGAGGAGGCCGTGGATAGACATGTCAGAATGGGAATGGGATGTGGAATTAAAATGTGTGGCCACTGGGAGATCCTGCTTTCTCTGGCGGACAGAGCGTAGATGTTCAGCAAAGCGGTCTCCCAGTCTGCGTCGGGTCTCACCAATATATAAAAGGCCACATCGGGAGCACCGGACACAGTATATCACCCCAGTCGACTCACAGGTGAAGTGTTGCCTCACCTGGAAGGACTGTTTGGGACCCTGAATGGTGGTAAGGGAGGAAGTGTAAGGGCATGTGTAGCACTTGTTCCGCTTACACGGATAAGTGCCAGGAAGGAGATCAGTGGGGAGGGATGGGGCGGATGAATGGACAAGGGAGTTGCGTAGGGAGCGATCCGTGCGGAATGCAGGGGGGGGGGGAGTGAAAGATGTGCTTAATGGTGGGATCCCGTTGGAGGTGGCGGAAGTTACGGAGAATAATATGTTGGACCCGGAGGTTGGTGGGGTGGTAGGTGAGGACCAGGGTAACCCTATTCCTAGTGGGGTGGTGGGAGGATGGAGTGAGTGCAGATGTACGTGAAATGGGGGAGATGCATTTGAGAGCAGAGTTGATGGTGGAGGAAGGGAAGCCCCTTTCTTTAAAAAAGGAAGACACCTCCCTCGTCCTGGAATGAAAAGCCTCATCCTGAGAGCAGATGCAGTGGAGACGGAGGAACTGCGAGAAGGGGACTGCGTTTTTGCAAGAGACAGGGTGAGAAGAGGAATAGTCCAGATAGCTGTGAGAGTCAGTAGGCTTGTTTTGGCATTGTATGATATTTGATTTAAATAATAAATTATTAACCAACACCTCTAATTAGTTTCAACTACTCTAACACTTTTCCACCCCTAGAACAGTCCTGGCCCAGTCACTGCTCACGTCTAACTTACCAACTGAATCTCAATTCAACCTCTCATTGCTGTGGCTGGAAGTTTCTATCTGCTTCAAAATTATACCAGTGCCCAAGAAGAGTAATGTGATCTGCCTTAATGACTATTGTCCAGCAGCACTCTCATCTATGGTGATGAAATGCTTTGAGAGGTCGGTCATGGCCAGAATCAGCTCCTATCTCAGCAATGACTTGGACCCACTGCAATTTGCTCGTCACCACAATAGGTCTACGGCAGATGCAATCTCAATGGCTCTTCACATGGCCTTAGATCACCTGGACAATACAAGCACCTATCGCAGGAAGCAGTTCATTGACTATAGCTCAGTGTTTAGCACCATCATTCCTACAGCCCTAATCAATAAGCTACGGAACCTGGGCTTCTGTACCACTATCTGCAATTGGATCCTCGACTTCCGATCCAGTAGACCACAATCTGTGTGTGTGTGTGTGTGCCATCCAATTCCTAAATGGACATTGAATCCATGAACATTACCTCACTTTTATTATTTCTGGTTTTGCACAATTTTTGGTTTAACAATTCAATATACATGTATATACTTACTAATTTACTTAATTTTTCTGTATTATCATATATTGCATTGTACTGCTGCCACAAAGTTAACAAATTTCAAAGTAAATTTATTATTAAAGTACGTATATGCCACCATAAATTACTGAGGTTCATTTTCTTGCAGATGTTCACAGAAGAACAAAGAAATACAATAGAATTAATGAAAAACTATATACTAATATTGACAAACAACATGCAAAAGAAGACAAATCATGCAAATACAAATAATAATGATATTATGTAAGTAAATAATTCTGAGAGTATGATTTGTAGAGTCCTTAAAAGTGAGTCCATAGTTTGTGAAATCTGTTCAGTGCTGAGGTAAATGAGGTCATGTATGATGTTTCAGGAGTCTGATGGTTGAAGGATAATAAACAGACGTCATACTCAATCACTGACAGCAAATCCTTAGTATTCATTACTCCTCCCAATACTTAATATCGTCGCACAGCAACTAATCGTATCTCTCTTGCTGTCCCACTTCCAGCTGCTAATCACTGGCTATAATCCTTGTACCAACATTTCTACTACTGCCCTCCAACCTCCAATCCCACTGACACTGTGAGTTTCTGTCCTTATCAGAATATCACTGGCCTGATACATTGCTGGACTTCCCGGGTGTGGCGATTTAAATGATACATTCACACAGAAAAAGCTGGAAGAACTCAGCAGGTCAGGCAACATCTACGGAAAGGAATAAATTTACAGCATTTTGGATTGAGGCCCTTCATCATTCTTCAAATATCAACAGTTTATTCCTCTCCATAGAAGCTGTCTGATCTGTTAGATTCCTTCAGCATTTCATGCGTGCTGCTCTGGATTTCCAGCATCTGCAGAATCCCTTGGATTTATTAAATGTAACATTTATTGGCCACTGATTTACAGACAGAACAAAATCAGAAAACACATCCTTTTTGGAAATTTAATGCACAAAGAATAGTCAATTGATTTCTTCATAAAGTCATCCTACTCAGAAATTTTAAGGTAAATTATTTCAGTCAATGTTATCGCTAATGTGGTTTAATTCTTCTATCATGCTGTCGTCATCCTGAATTCTCCTGATTCTTTCTCTCAGATGATGAAATATAGTTTGCTTAATAGCTTTGATGTAATCTAATGCCACTCATCTGCTGCCGAGGAGCCTATCTGTTAGTAAGTATTGATTCCCTTTATAAGTAGACTTTTATGATGGTCTGAAATACTGGGACCCAAATCAAAGTGACCATAAATATGATTGAGCTCATTCAGCAGATCATTTGTAGAAAGGACCTCTGAGCAATGGTGCTGATTGTCTAAAGAAATTTGTGTATCAGAAAGCATTATTTCCTATCTGGGTTTTCCCCTGCTTACATGAAATTTTTATGTGAATGCAGAATTGTGAGTGGTACTTAATCACAGCTAGCTGCATGAGAAGGATGTGTATTGACCACCTTTGATTCCACTTGCAGTGAATGAACATGGGATGATTTTCACTGACTAATGTGAAAGCTGCACGGCGGGCAGTGGTGCTGCTTTTTAGGTCCAGTGACCCCAGATTCAGTTCTGACATCCAGTGCTGTTTGTGTGGAGACCACATGGTCTGTTTGTGACGGTGTGGACTTTCCCCAGTTTTTTCATTTTCTTCCACATCTGCCACTTTAATTGGCAACTCTAAATTGCTTCTAGCAGAGATATATGGCAGCAGAATCTCTGAATCTTGAGAGACCCCTTCAACCATCAGGCTGTTGAACCAAAATGGATAACTTTATTCACTGAATTGATTCATCAACCTATAAGACCATAAGACCATAAGACCATAAGACCATAAGATATAGGAGCAGAAGTAGGCCATTCGGCACATCGAGTCTGCTCTGCCATTCAATCATGGGCTGATTCAATTCTTCCAGTCATCCCCACTCCCCTGCCTTCTCCCCATACCCTTTGATGCCCTGGCTAATCAAGAACCTATCTATCTCTCCCTTAAATACACCCAATGACTTGCCTCCACAGCTGTTCGTGGTAACAAATTTCACAGATTTACCACTCTCTGACCAAAATAATTTCTCCACATCTCAGTTCTAAATGGACGTCCTTCAATCCTTAAGTCATGCCCTCTTGTCCTAGAATCCCCTACCATGGGAAATAACTTTGCCATATCTAACCTGTTCAGGCCTTTTAACATTTGGAATGTTTCTACGAGATACCCCCTCATTCTCCTGAACTCCAGGGAATACAGCCCAAGAGCTGCTAGTCGTTCCTCATACGGTAACCCTTTCGTTCCTGGAATCATTCTTTTGAATTTTCTCTGAACCTTCTCCAATGTCAGTATATCCTTTCTAAAATAAGGAACCCAAAACTGCACACAATACTCCAAGTGTGGTCTCACGAGTGCCTTATGGAGCCTCAACATCACAGCCCTGCTGTTATGTTCTATACCTCTAGAAATGAATGCCAACATTGCATTCGCCTTCTTCACAACTGACTCAACCTGGAGGTTAACCTTTAGGGTATCTTGCACAAGGACTCTCAAGTCCTTTTGCATCTCTGTATTTTGAATTCTCTCCCCATTTAAATAATAGTCTGCCCATTTAGTTCTTCCACCAAAATGCATGGCCATGCGCTTTCCAATATTGTATTTCATTTGCCACTTCTTTGCCCATTCCCCTAAACTAACTAAGTCTCTCTGCAGGTTCTCTGTTTCCACAAAACTACCCGCGCCTCCACCTATCTTTGTATCATTGGCAAATTTAGCCACAAATCCGTTAATCCCATAGTCCGAATCAGTGACATACATCGTAAAAAGCAGCGGTCCCAACACTGACCTCTGTGGAACTCAACTGGTAACCAGCAGCCAACCATAATAGGATCCCTTTATTCCCACTCTCTGTTTTCTGCTGACCAGCCAATGCTCCACCCATGCTAGTAGCTTCCCTGTAATTCTGTTGCTAAACAGTCTCATGTGCAGCACCTTGTCAAAGGCCTTCTGAAAATCCAAGTACACCGCATGTACTGTATCTCCTTTGTCTACCCTGCTTGTAATTTCCTCAAAGAATTGCAGTAGGTTTGTCAGGCAGGATTTGTCTGTCAGGAAACCATGCTGGCTTTGGCCTATCTTGTCATGTGCCTCCAGGTACTCCGCAATCTCATCCCTAACAATCGATTCCAATGACTACTCAACAAATGATGTCAGACTAACAGGTTTATATTTTCCTTTCTGCAGCCTCCCACCCTTCTTAAATAGCAGAGTAACATTTGCAATTTTCCAGGACTCAATTTTAAGGACTCTATAACTCGTTCTCAATATTATATATTATATTATTTATTTTTATTATAATGTTCTTATTTTTGTATTTGCAAAATTGAATATCTTTTGCATATTGATTGTCCGTCATTCTTTGTGTGTAGTTTTTCATTGATTCTACTGTGTTTCTTTGTATCTACTGTGAATCCTTCCTTCCTTTTGGTGGAGTCGTCGGGGCGCCGTCATGACAAGCTTTGCATCAGTCTGTTCCATCTGTGGCGGTTGTGTGCCAGAGCCTGGGTCACCTCAAGTGTTTTCCTTGTCCATTCTTTAATGTCGTCCGTCCATCTTTTCCTTTGTTTGCCTCTCCTTCTTTTCCAGTCCACAGTTCCTTGTAGAACGGTCTTTGCACAGCCACTGGATCTTGTTGATAACAAGATCTACTGTGAATGCCCACAAGAAAATAAATCTCAGGGTAATATATGGTGACATATATGTACTTTGATAATAAATTTACTTTGAAATTTGAATTAGGATGGGGAGGGGTTGAGTGAATGAGTTGTAGGAAAATTGGTAGAGGAATTGGACAGAAGGGATTTCCCTAAGAAGCAATGCTAGGCTGAATGTCCTCCTATAGTGTAAGGAAAAAAAAATACAATGTAAGAAAAATACGCCTGCAGTAACGAGCACCATATTACCTGGTCCACAGTGTGTAAATTCCAATTCTTGTTCCAGGTGCTCAGTGCTCTCTATGCATGAACTATTTTCCTTGGGCTGTGCTATCATAGAAGGGTGACATTTCCTTGAGTATCTCTCATGCTTTTGTTGGCATTTACATTTCACTCATAATTTGGCTGTCAGCACAACAGCACTTTCATAATTGTGTCAATTTACTGGTTGGAACCTTGGCTAATTCTGTCTTGGAAAAGAAAATAGCCATCCATGCAGCTGAAACAAAAGGATGTGTATGACTTGTCATGTAGAAAAAATGGTATGAATTTACCACAGTCCAAGTAGGCTGTTTAGGAAAAACTGGAGGAACAACACAATTAATGGAACTCAGCAAAGGTATGTAGGTGTAAGAAGATATGGCAATGTTATGTCTGCAGTAAGAACACGTTCCAATAGTGGTTGAATAACCAATTTTCAGAGACTATTACTGTAATTATAATTATTTGATCATGTAAATGCAGCAGCAAAAACTGCTCAAGAAAACCTGACTTGAAGAGAAGCACTGAGTCTATATAATGTATTTGGTCTGGTACATGTGAATGCTCCCACATATCCAAATAGCTGCAGATGAAACACAGTACTTAACAATTGAATTTCCTTTAGTTCAAATTGTACTTGGCCAAACTGGTGTAGGACACTGTCAGAAATGAAATATATAAAGAAAACTGGTCCTAACATTTATGCGAAATTCAGATAATTAGAAATATAACCATCAGGAAGTTTGGGAGAATTATTCTTTTTTGCATAACAAGGAAGCTGTCACAGTTGGAGGTACTCCTACTATGCTCCATTGTTTAAGAAATCATGCAATCCAGCAACAGAGACCTAATCTATTGGAGTTTTGATGCAGTTACACTTGCTGATGAAACTTGGCATAGGAAAAGTAACTTTTTGTTTGAATTGAAAAGAGAGGCTGCAAAGGAAAGAGGTAAATTCCACATTATTTGTAGCTTTATATATCTGATTTAATTATTAATCTAAATGCAGATATTAAACTGTATTTAAATGTTTTACTTGTTTTATGTGTTTTGAAATGTTTTAAATAATTATTTATTATGACTTGCACATTTATATCTAAACCCTAATAATTTTGGAGTACTCACAGCCTATTGGCTTGAATTAACTAGTTGTGAAATAATTTCCTTGGGATAAATGATTAGTGAGGGTCAAACTGCTTTTGGCTTATCAGGCTTATTATCTGTTATAAGGAATTTGTCAGTAGAGACCTAAGCAAAGTAAGAATAGTTTTAGTGACTAGGAGGGCAGACAGTGAGGATAATATGCTAATATTTGAAATCTAAAATCCAGCTTTCACATCTTTCTCATACTTTCTCAAAACTGAGGAGGCCATTTTGCCCATTGAATCAGATCTAGTTCTTGTACATTCAAATAAGTCCCATTGCTATTTATTTTTCACCAGAAAAAATTACCCAAGAAGCTTCATCTTAAACAAAATGTATCAGAATAGCTTTTACTTGCACTTCATAATTGCAGCTATTAGGTAAGTTAACAAATAGCGGTAAAACTTTGTCAAGTCATACATGGAATCGTACAGTGGGACTGTTTCAAGTCTATAGACAAATCCAAACACGTATTCACTCAAATGTGGAAAAAGTAAGTTAACAGAAAGCATTCAAGTTCAGACAGCCACAAGTCTCACCAGATGAAACCACTTAACATCTTCTAAAAAGCCATAATAGAGGTAATTGGATGGAAGTCAGTGCACAATGTGGTTTTTACACAAAATTAAGAAGAAAATCATGCACCTGGTTTGTACTATTTATATCACAAACCTTCTCTATTCTGGGAATTATCATTAACCCTGAACAGGTCATGCTGAAGCTGCTTTTAATTGGAGCAGTAAACCTGGCTTTGCAAGAAAAAAAAAACACATCCTTTCTTATCATTTTAAAATGATCTCTTAGGGAATAATCTCAGCTTCTTCATTAGGAACTTGTGCTAAGGAATTTGATTTGACTTGACTTATTTTCTTTGCATTAAATGCCCAGAAGCTAAACTCTGCATTGCCAAAGGATAACTGTTGCAGCATCTATTTCAAGATATCACAACAGTGTTATTCTCCTAATTAAGAATATCAGGAACTGACTTGACCTGGGAAGCAGGTCAATACTGTTAAAGTGATCTCTCTGCAACAGTTACAGGGTGTTTCGGGGAGAAATTGAAGGGGAAACAGAAACATGCATGGAGATTGGGCTGGATAGAAAATATATATAATGTAGTTCTGAGATGCAGAAGGTTTGTATATGATATGCCATATTTAAGTTGGCTGACAACACCACTGTCATAGGCCAAATCAAAGGTGGTGACAAATCAGCATATAGGAGGGAGATTAAACATCTGGCAGAGTGGTGCCACAACAACAACCTCCGACTCAATGTCAGCATGACCATGGAGCTGATTATTGACTTCTGGAGGAGAAAACCAGAGATCCATGAGCCAGTGCTCGTTGGAGGATCAGGAGTGGAGAGTGTCAGCAAGTTTAACTTTCTCGGTGTTTTCGTTTCAGCGGAAATTTCCTGGACCATGCACGTAAATGCATTTATGAAGAAAGCACAGCAATGCCTCTTCTTCTTTGGAAGTTTGCGAAGATTCAGCAAGACATCTAAAACGTTGACAATCTTCTATAGATGTGTGGTAGAGAGTATCTTAACTGGCTACATCACTGTCTGATATGGATACACCAGTGCCCTTCAAAATCCTATAAAAGGTAGTGGATGTAGCAGACCATCACAGTAAAGCCCTCCCCACTATTCAGCACATACACACAGAGAATTGTTGCAGGAAAGCAGAATATATTATCAGGAAGCTCTCCCCCCTCCCCCATCATTCAGCTCATGCTCTCTTCTCACTACAACCATCAGGAAGAAGATACGGTATCAAAGCCTCAGTACTCACACCACCAGATTCAGGAACAGTTATTATCCCTCAGCCATCAGGATCTTGAATCAGAGAGGATAACTTCACTCAACTTCACTTGCCCCATCACTAAATTGTTTCCAAAACCTATGGACTCAATTTCAAGGATGCCTCATGTCCTTGATACTTATTGTTTATTTATTATTATTATTTATTTTCTTTCTTTTTGTATTTGTACAGTTTGTTATCTTTTGCACACTTATCCACCTTGTTGGTGTGGTCTTTCATTGATTCTGTTATGGTTATTGGATTAATTGAGTATGCCCACAGGAAAGTGAATCGCAGGGTTGTATATGGTGACATGTATGTACTTTGCAGAAATTTACTTTGTAGTTTGAACAAGACTTGCATGGAGATGTGGGACCTAACTAGGAAAGCTCACAGAGGGTTTTGTGTTGGTGCTCAGAGTTCTGAATGCACAGGAGGGAGGCTCTGTTTCATTTATACAGGTCACAGAGAGGTTGTGTCTGCCTACCTTGTACCACATTGATCTCCTTATTTGATAAAAGTCTTGGTGCTTTAAAAACAATCCAGAGAAGATTTACTCATTTGATGCCTGGACTGATGCCTATGTGTCATAAGGGGAATGGTCTTTATCCTCTAAGTTCTGTTACTGTTGGATGAATCAGGTCTGTCTCAGGGAACTTTGAAGGAGCAAGAGATATTTGTTCTCCAGGATGCCTCATACTGAAAAAATTACATTAAACAAGCAGAAGGTTTCCACAGCTAAGTTAGAATGGGCCATTGCTGAGTATTTTTTAAGTGTGCTGAACAAATTTAAGGCACAGATTCTTTACACCAGTGAAACATATACATTTGGGAAATATTCATCTAATAGTTGGATCCATTTACCAATCATGAAAAACAATCTGGATGTTTTGGTCTATCTGTAAATATTTAACCCTTTAAAATTGGATAACTCTCATGCTCTTTTCATAACTTTCTTTCTCTTCTGTCAACTGTGTAAGCATACTGAACAGACACCATACGTCTGAGTTTAATATATTCATACAGATAATAGCATTTAAAAATAAGATATTAATATATGTGTAGATATGGCCATTTAGGAACTTAATGAAGTAACATAACAGATCTTTGGTAATGTTAAGTGCCTGCTGGGTAAAAGCCAGGTCTATTTAGCTTCTCTTTAACATTGACTACTGAGTGAGCTATAGGCCTTGGCTGAGGAACTCAGTGAATTATTTGTTGTGATGTCAATCAAGGAAGAAGAAAGGCACTGGAAAGCCATGGTCAACAGGAGGGTACTGGAATAATGATGAAATAAATAACTGTGAAAAGAAGGTACTTAACAAATTGAAACTACTTAAAACATGTCACCTAGATAGAATGTATTTTGGGTTTTTGAGTGAAGGTGTAGAAGAAATTGCAAAGCAGTTAGACTGGAATACAATAGCATATACAATAACAATGTTTAAGAGACATTTAGTCGGACAAATGAACAGGAGGAAATGGCAGATATGAATCATGTGCAGGCAAGTGACAGATACGGACATAATGGGACAAAGGCCCATTCCCATGCTGCCCTATGCTCTATATTCCATGAACCTTCAATGCTTTTCAGACTAATGGCTACAGACAGATGGCTGGAGGATTATAAATTTGGTAATTTGGATTATAAATTTAAGAAAGGGGAGACGCACTAAAACTTTTAAAGGCCGCTCAGCTTAAGTCCATAGCAATGAATTCAAAAATAGTTGAGAAAAAATTAATCAACTCCTGGAGAAACAAGATGCTGATAAAAGTTAAAATGAATTTGTTGAAGGACAGTCTTGATAAACTAGGTTATTCTTTTAAAGTAATAAAAGGACACACACAGCAAGTACATTTGTTATTGTAGATGTGGACTTTAAAAAGGCATTTGATAAAACATTAGAAACTAGGATTAGTAAATGCTGTTTGAAATTTTGACAACTAGGAGTAACATAATATTTCAAATGTACCGATTGGTGCACAATTTAAATGTGTGACACACACACATATACAAATACACTGAGTGCCCACTTTATCAGGTACTTCTTGGACCTAATAAAGTGGTCACTAACTGTATGTTTGTCATCTTCTGTTGCTGTGGCCCATCTACTTCAAGGTTCGAAATGTTGTGTGTTCAGAAATGCTCTTTACGTACATATTGTAACCTGTCATTATTTGAGTTACTGTCGCCTTCCTGTCAGCTTGGCTAGTTTCTTCTAACCTCTCTCATTAATGAGGCACGAGGAATTCTGCAGATGCTGGAAATTCAAGCAACACACATCAAAGTTGCTGGTGAACGCAGCAGGCCAGGCAGCATCTCTAGGAAGAGGTACAGTCGACTTTTCGGGCCGAGACCCTGTCCTGACTAAGGATCTCGGCCCGAAACGTCAACTGTACCTCTTCCTAGAGATGCTGCCTAGCCTGCTGCGTTCACCAGCAACTTTGATGTGTGTTGCTTCATTAACGAGGCATTTTAGACCACAGAAGTGCCACCCAGTAGAATTTTTTGTCTTGTTTTTCATACAATTCTCTATAATCTCTCGAGATTGTTATATCACAAGAATTCAAGACAAAGGAGCAGAATTAGACTATTCAGCCCATCGAGTCTGCTCCGCCACTCCACCATGAGCTAAACTATTCTCCCATTTAGTTCCAATTTCCGGCTTTTTCCCCATATCCCTTGATGCCCTGACTAATTAGATGCCTATCAATCTCCTCCTTAAACACCCTTAATGATCGGGCCTCCACAGCTGTGTGTTGCAATGAATTCCATAGATCCATGACCCTCTGGCTAAAAAAATTCCTCCTTATCTCTATTTTAAATGGGTACCCTCTAATTCTAAGACTGTGGCCTCTTGACCTGGACTCACTCACCAAGGGAAACAGCCTTTCCACATCTACTCTGTCCAACCCTTTCAACATTCAAAATGTTTCTATGAGATCTCCTCTCATTCTTCTATACTCTAATGAATACAGTCCAAAAGCCGACAAACACTCCTCATATGTTAACCCCTGCATTCTAGGAATTATCCTTGTAAATCTTCTCCAAACTCTCTCCAACATCAGTACATCCCTTCTAAGATAGGGGGCCCAAAACTGCACACAGTATTCCAAATGAGGTCTCACTAGTGCCCCATAGAGCCTCATCAACACCTCCTTACTCTTATACACTACTCCTCTGTGAAAATCAGAGGAGATTAACAGTTTCTGAAATACTCAAACCACCCAGTCAGGCATCAAAAATCATTCCACTGTCACAGTCATTTGGATCATATTTTTCCTATTGTTATGTTTATTCTGTATTTGTGCACTAATCAATGAAGCTAGCTGAACAGCTTGATAAAGCAGTCAATAAAGCATGTGATAAACTATCCTTTACCTTCAAAGACAATACAGTAAAATGTCATCTTTGGTTACTTCCACCAGGTTTTGCACTACTGTGGTGGCTCTGCATTGTAAACTATTTCAAAAGTTTATATGTATTCTGGCAATCTCAGGATATTGTTTTAAACAAAATTGGAAAAAAAGAACTATGTGATGGAGATAAACAGGTGGTTAAGACTTCAACTACATTACCTGATGATAGGGTGGAAATGGGTGCAATTGTAATGTTCAAAAAAGAGTTGGATAAGCTGGGAAAACAAGTTAGGGATCAAAGAGGAATATAACATAGGGAGGTGTGACTGCTCCTTCGAAAAACCTAGCATAGACCTGTGCTGTATCAGTCGATCAACGTATGCTGCACTGTGCCGCATGGCTAACTAGCTCCCAATAGCAATTATATATGAGTGTGATCAACTGTAAACCTCATCGTCTCAAAGTCTGATGAGTGTTGTGGCTTCACACAGATCTATATACAAATTTGAAAAGTTGGTTACAGATGATAAAGAAATGAGAATAGGAATGTATTGGATATGTCACCAATCAAGTTGATGCAGCATGAAGTGGCATAAAGACCACAGAAGAGATGCACCATCTCTTTAAAGCCATGAAGTAATCATTGTTTCTGTAGTTGTTGTCAAGTTACAGGTGTAGATAGTGTCATAATTGGCTACTTCAGTTTGCCTGCCCATTAGCGGCAAACTGGTTGCTAAGGGAACATTTGATATTTAACTCTCCTTTTTCTGCCTTGCATGCAGATGAAGATAAAACAGCTGCTGGGGGTTGTATTCAGTATATTTTGTTTGATAAATTTAAGGCGAGTGAGAAGTTTTGATAAAAACTATGATATACAGTATGCCAGCCATATAAGGCAATCACTGGCATAAAGGTCACCATGAAAGCCAGCCCCTCTTTGTTGTAGTCTTACTGACTTTATTTTCCATGAAACAGCAAGCTAAAATAGCTGAATGTTCTTGTGTGGCTTTTGGGAGAAAATCATTTTCCTGTCCCTAAGTTTTGGCACGTGCCAGGCAAAATTGCTAAACAATGATGTTCCTGTTAACTGTGGTGAGGTCAGTACATTCACCCACCTGCTGCTTTTGTAAGGGCAGAAAATAGGGATTCACAAGTGAAAGAAGTGTTGGCAAATGTTTAAAGATGAGTTAGCCCCCAGTCACTTTATTGGGGGGAAGGGGTGGGAGCCCCTCAGTTTTTATGAAAGAGAGAAAGCTAGAAAACGGGTTGCAGATTTCAAATTAAAACTTGATGTGCTCAAGTATGACCCTTCTGTTTCTTTTCTTCACCAAAATTGAAGTTTTATTTATTAGAATATAAATTATTGTAAAATATGAACACTGCATTAATTAAATTAATAGAAAATTAGTTCTGAGACATATTGAATATTTTAGACAGATGACATTTTAATCACGGTAAGAAAAAGGACTGGTTTACATTATCTCCCAAATAAAAACCAGATAGGAAGATGAACAGGAAAACCAATGTTTACTCTCAGGGAGGTCTACTTTTTTAACTTTGGCAGTCTAAAACATGATGTCATAATTAAACATGATCCAGACGGTCACTTTAATATAGTAATACTTAATAAGTCTGTGTTAATGAACATGTTAAAGACAGTAGCTACTTCCAACAACCTGGACTTTCCTCAGCTATCAAACTAGCCGAACTAACCATTTATGTCTTTGTGACTGAGATCAACTGCACTTTAGCTCCCTCTACCTTACAGAACAGACACTATTATTCACTCAGTATGCAATAAGACATTGAAATTCCACAGGATTCAGGAGAGCTCATTTTCTTAACAACAACCTTCATGTTAACATGCCATAATGTTACATCATATCTCTGGGTATAACATATTATTCCAGCTTGCATGTTATAATGCACTGCTTTGTGTAATGTATTATTGAAGATAATATATTTCACAAAGTACAACTCATTGCTGCAGCAAATTGTACACAGTGTAATGCCTAAGAGATGTAAAGGGCCACTTTACCTTAGTTCCAAATTGAATGAAAGAGTGAATTGAAAATTTCCAGCAAAAATGATTTCTCCCCTGCAATTATTAATTACTAATATATATAAAAGAGAGACATTTATGTGCAAATATTTCCTCTGAGAATGCCCGTGTACTATGACAAATCTGACTTGATTAGCTGTTACAAATTATACAACATAAAAAAGGCAATTCGGGTAAGCATCAGCAACCTATATTTTTACAGAAAGGAAGGCAAGTTAAACATATCTAAACATTTTTCTTAACAGTTACATCGGCTTTACTTTTGTAAATATTTAAAAGGTAGGGCACAATGCTAAACCATCATTTTTTTCCCTTTTAATCCTTACAATGTTTACTTTCTAACTGTGATATATAATTTTCTAAAATCCAGTGGATTATTGTTATTTATTTTGACATGGTTTTTGCATTTGAAAGTATAATCTGTGGCAACAGTCTTGTGTTCAGGCCGAGATAAATCTTAGTGGAACGATGAGGAACCATGGCAACAGCATCCACACAAGTACATTGAGGGGAGCTGCTGGATGGCAACAGATGTGTGCTAATTGAGCATGTACATGACAGTGAAAAATCAAGAAATGACTCATTCTTGAAGACCATAATATTGCAAAACATTTGGGTGAAAGATCAGAGCATTGAAGCATGATGTCTGTACAATGTCATAAATGGTGACAAATGCCAATTCTGAAATGATATGTCACATGCTGTAACATCACTGGATAGCCTACTTTTAAATATGGTCTTTCAGAGATTAGTAATTGTGCTTTAGCACACTTGTATTGATACTTTTTTCAATACTGCACAATTTTAACCGTTTTCCTTCAGTATCCAAGAGTGGACTAAAATTCAAGGATGTCATTTGAACAAATCCTGGAAGCCTTTTCAATTTTTTGTCCTTTTTTAGTGATGAGAAGTCCCAATGAAGGGTCTCAACTCGAAACGTTGACTGTTTACCGTTTTCCATAGATGCTGCCTGACCTGTTGAGTTCCTCCAGCATTTTGTGTGTGTTGATTTAAAGTAATTTTTTTGCCCTTTGCATTTGCCAAGAGACTAAATGCCTCCAATTCTTCCTGTGGGCTAATATTATTTTAATATCTTGGCACGAGATTAAGACACACATGCCAGTTAGTAATATATTCAAATAAATGAATAAACTCAACTAGGAAATGGTACCAAGGGTAAAGCTAACAAAGGTGTCTAATAAATGAATTATTCATATGTTATTATTGCAAATACTAATTTGGTATTTGAAAAATAGGGACAACATATCTTAATGTGACACCAGTCTAAGGTTTAATTCTCAGTATTGTTACTTGGACAGGTATATTGACAGAGTAGGTCAAAATTTGGCCAGCTAGGTTCATTATGGAACTGGTGGGTGAACTGAACAGCAAGGCATTAAAGTTAATAAGAACCATTTACTACCTCACACTAGCTTTCACATTTCTTTGTGTTACAATGGAGATAGAGTATATTTTGGAATATTTTAAGGTCATGAAATACAATAAACAAACTCAAGCTATTTCTTTCATCTAGGTCCCTTGAGTCTCCACTTCAATGCATATCATGTTCTGATTTATATACAGACTTCACTTGATTTTAATATTTCAAGGACTTGTATCTGAATATGCTGTACTTGTTGTGGTAAAGGAACAAGAAAAATAAACTGCACACGAGGCCTGGTCCTACAAGTCATAATCATCATCATAATCATCATGTAGAATTCATGCAGACCCATCTGACAGTATAATTCCTGTCTGTCTGTCTGTATCTTGTTTTACTGCGGTTGGTATCCAGCTTAATGGTGCATTACCACCAACCCCAGAATGTGCACTATACATTCAAAATCCCTTCACCCAATTGCGCGCGCACGCGCGCGCGCGCACACACACACACACCTACATTTCACCCTCCCATCTTTGACCATCCTAGTATCCTCTTCCTGTTTATCCGTCATATTCTATAAAAAAGCCCTGTACCCCTTAAAAACGCTAAAAATATCTGGACTTGTGCTCTCTCACCCATGCCCAGCAACCCTTTTAATGTGAACTCCTGCATCCCCAACTCCCTTAATTTATTTCTCATCATCTGTCTCTGTATCCCATACTTCCTGCAACACAAAACTACATGTTCCACTGACTCCTCTTCCTGACGTTCCTCACACAATCCTGTCTGGTGTTTCCCTATCATTTTCAATGTTTTGTTTAATGCACAATGCCCCAGCCTTAACCTAGTCCACACAATTTCCTCTCTTCTGTTTCCATTACCTACCCTAGTAACTGCAACACTCTTTTGTATTTGATATAAATGCCTCCCTTTCCCCTCCCTGTCCCATCTTTCTTGCCAGATTCGGTTGACTTTTTCCCAGATTACACACTTAACCTCTGCTTTACTGATACTAATGTGCATTTCCACATTTTCTTTCTTTAACGCCCTCTTTGCCAACTCATCCACCCTCTCATTCCCCTTCACCCCTACATGTGCTGGAACCCATAGAAATTTTACCTGACCTCCCTGATTTGCAATTCTTGTAACTAACTGAAGGACTTCATAAAGTACATCTTGCCGACTGTTTGTGTGAAAAGACCTTAAACTTGCTCGAACTGAGGATGAATCTGAACATATCAATGCTTTGGCTTGTCTGGTTTTCTGCACCCATTGCAATGCAACCAACACTGCCAGCATCTCCACTGTAAACACCCCTAACTTATTAGATGTTCTTCTGCTGATTCCAATTTCTTTTGCTGGTATTACCACCCCAAACCCTGTCACTCCTGTTTCAGGTTCCTTCGCACTATCCGTATAAATGTGAGTATAATTACTATACTTTTCCATCACATGACAGTTAAATGCATTTACCAAATCTGTTTTATATCTTTCTTTCCTTTTTACCTCTAACAAATGCCAGTCTATGTCAGGCCATACAAGCTTCCATGGAGCTACAACCGGATAAACTACTGAAGGACTTATCCTCAGATCAAACACTCCACATTCTTTCGCGATATCATTCCCTACCCGACTAAAGGCATCCCTTTGAAACCTCCCATTTTCCCAGCACTCCTGCAACACTCCTTTAGTAGGGTGAGAATCATTGTGCCCCTGCAAGTTAGCCCAGTAGTTTGCCATCAGTTGCATCCTTCTTAGTTCCAAAGGCATTATTCCCATTTCCACCTGTAGGGCTGACACTGGTGACGTTTTAAAAGCCCCACTGCACACACTCAAGGCCTGAGCCTGAATCACATCCAGTTTCCTTATAAGAGACCTAGCTGCTGATCCATATGCTATATTTCCATAATCCAATACAGATCTTACTAAAGCCACATACATTCTCTTCAAAGCTGAACAACTTGCTCCCCATTCCCTACCAGTCAAACATCTCATCACATTTATTACTTTTTTACATTTCTCCTCAACTTTCCTGATGTGGTCTGCCCATGTTAATCGTGAATCAAATATAACTCCCAGAAATTTAAATGATGCAACCCTTTCTAATTCAACCCCATACATCCTTAACTTCTTCCCTACCTCAACCCTTTTCCTGGTAAAAAATACAGTTTGAGTTTTGTCTACTGAAAATCTACATCCCCAATCATAACCCCACTCCACCACTTCATCAATTGCTTCTTGTAGTTTCCTGATTATATGGTCCATGTCCCTGCCTCTTTTCCACAAGGCCCCATCATCTGCAAACAGTGACCTACCTATATCCACTGGTACCTTTATGAAGACATCATTGATCATAATGATGAAAATAATGGGCTAATCACACTACCTTGAGGTGTGCCATTTTCCACTATGTACTGTTTTGATAATTCTGATCCAATCCGAACTTGAATTTTTCTACCAAACAAAAAATCTTTAATCCAATTAAAAACTCTCCCACCAACCCCCATCTTGTGCAGTTTAATTAATAATCTTTTCTTCCACATCATATCATAGGCTTTTTCAATGTCAAAGAACACTGCCACTACTGACTCTCTATTTGCCTGGGCCTTCCTTATTTCAGTCTCTAACATAATCACTGAGTCCATGGAATTCCTTCCCTTTCTAAAACCACTCTGATAACTTGCCAGCATTCCCCTTTTTTCAAGCTCATATGAGACAGTATAATTCCAGGTCCACTTAACTTTCATATCTCTGCTGCACACTCCTTTTATTTGTGTTTGTGGTTCCCTGCCATTTAGTCTATCTCCATATTGTTTATTGAGATAAGATGAGCCTCTCAATTTGAGCACAGTACATCTGCCACATCTTCTCATTGCAACTTCACCCTAGTTTATGTTCTCAATTATGCAAAGGAGTGGGGGATGAGCATTGGGGATGACCTACAACCTTTGGGTGCAGAGATAGGACTGTTGGCAACAGAATCAAAATGACAGCTGGGTTTGCGTAGAAAAAGTGTTTTCTCAGTGTTATATAAAATCTGCTTCAGATGAGCCAACACATAAATTTAAATTTGCCACCATTTGGAAGGTTATACACGCACTTAACATTGTATAACAACTGTATTCATGTGCATCTGTAATCTCTCGTTAGATGGTTGTTGGAGGGGGAATGGAACTGTGTTCTAGCTTTTCCCCTTGTGTTTCAAACTGGGTGTACAGGATGCAGAAGGGATACTGCATACGCCTGTCACTATTTACTCAGCCAAGGGAAACCACATCACTCCAGTGCCACACAGATAATGACAGCTATAAATAGCCAACACCATTCAAAGATGAGCTGCACAGTGGCTGTGAATTCCAGGGTAACTTTTTTTTGTGAGTGTTGCATTATTGAAGCAGCTACTGAGAGAATGACAGGGTGTTGATGCTGTTTGAGTGGCCCTGGTGCAGGTCTGGTGGCCCTCATGCCCCGAGGAGAGAGAAATTCTTCTATGTATCAACTTTATAAATAACATCAATCAGATCATGTAAAGTATAAAGCAATAAGTATAGGAGAATTAGAGGAGATTTGATAGAGGGATACAAGATTATGAGGGATAGAGATCGGGTAAATGCAAGCAGACTTTTTCTACTGAGGTTGGGTGAGACTGAAATAGATAGAAGTCATGGGTTAAGGGTGAGGGTTAAAATGTTTAAGGGGAAAATGAGGGGAAACTTCATCAATCAGATGGTGGTGAAAGTATGAAATGAGCTGCAAACTGAAGTGGTGGATGCAGGTTTGATTTCGGTATTTAAGAACAATTTGTATAGGTAGATGGATATGAGGGGTATGGAGTGCTTTGGTCTGAGTGCAAGCTGCTGGGACTAGACAGGATAATAGTTAAGCATGTACCAAAGGGCCTGATTCTGTGCTGTAGTGCTCTATCTGTCTAAAGTTTGTGACTAAGATGCTGAAACAATTAATAACCACAAGAAATTTTGCAGATGCTGGAAATCCAAAGCAACACACACAAAGTGCTGGAGGAACTTTTCAGGTCAGGCAGCATCTATGGAAAGGAGCAAACAGTCAACATTTTTCACTGAGACCCTTCTTCAGGACTAGAAAGGAAGAGGGAGGACATTGCTCCATTCACCAAAAGTGGAATTTACTGGTGGCCCAACATTTTAACTCTGATTCCCATTCTCATTCCAACATGACTTCCTTTTGTGCCCACAATGAGGCCACTTCCAATCTATCCCATGGATATTGATTTCTCCTTCTAGTTAAAAAAAATAAATCCCCCACACACCAAATTCCCCACTCTGACCTTTGACCTCTTCCCATCTACCCGTCACTTCCCCCAGGTCCCTCTTCCTTCCCTTTTTCCTATGGTTTACTGTCCGCTCCTATCAGATTTCTCATTTCTAGCCCTTTACTTTTCCCACCCACCTGGCTTCACCTATCACTTTCTAGCTAGACTCTTTTCCTTCCCCCACCTTTTATTCAGGCGTCTACCACCTTCCTTTGCAGTCCTGGAAAGTGCCTTGGCCCGAAACGTTGACTGTTTGTTCATTTCCATGGATGTTGCCTGACCTGCTGAGTTCCTCTAGCATTTTGTATATGTTGCTTTGAAAATATTAATGATCTTTCTGCAGTTGTAAGAGTAAAATCTTATATTCTTATTTTCTGCTCACACTCCCACTATTTATTGACTTATGAATCACAGGATGCAACACTCTCAGGTTTTGTAGTCAAGTCTGAATAAATGCCAGACCAAAAGGGTAGATTTTAAAGTGCATCTTAAAAGTGAAGAGAGAAGTGGAAAATTTCAAAGAGAATTATGTGCAGCAATTAAAGTTGAGCTGTTTCAAAAGGTGCCAACTGAGAGTAGTGTAGGAGTCTTTGACAGTTGTAGGCATGGGGTTGCGTTAGGAAAGGGTTAAAATTAATTCCTCCATGGTATATGCTAAAACGTATAACAAAATGGAAGTTTGTAAGGCAAAATGGTGTCAGCTTGGAATGTGGTAATAACCTGAAGATGTGCATTGACTGAGATCAGATACTGGTGAAGAATATTTTCTTCCTTGCACCTGCTGTTTGTGTCTGTTTTGAGCCAAGACCAAAGGTTATGAGAGATAAGGCGATATGTGCTGGTACCACTGAGGTATGGAAAAGTACTTCATAGAAGTTAAGCTTCATCTTTGAAAGGTATAAAAAAGGACCATCTTCTTGGTGGAAATTGGACACTTTGCTTCGGCTGGGTGGTGACTGCTACTAAGCGACAGAGTGAAGCCGACATGAAAGGCTGTTGGATACATGACATTCCCTCTGTGTTATATACATCAGTTTGTTGATTTGTTGATCTTGCATCCTTCTGTGTTTTGTTAAGAATCTTTCTTTCTATTTTGTTCTATTGTATTTAAATCTAATAAGTTAGTTCCTATAACCATTAACTTGTGTACAATACCTCCTTTGTCTATAGGTGCCTCTTGCTGCTGAATCAGAAAATAAAAAGTAACAACAGTTAAAAGATTTTCATTATAGAGTGTTACAGATTTGGTGAGGGTGGGGTGCATTGAAGTCAGGAGTTGGAACATTGTATGACTGAGAGTTACTATGGGTCATCAGGCGCTGGGGTGTTGGTAAATAGGGCAATGCATACTTGGATGTGGGCAGCAGAATGAAGGGCATCCTCACATTTTGCTAAGCAGACCAATGACAGCCTCCCAGAAGTACATAGAACCAACTAACCGACAAGGGAAATTTCCAATAACTCACAGAAATACCAGGACTGTACATCATACGTAGATGCAGTCTGTCCATGATGAAGTTCATGCTCTTAGACTTACTGGATTTTTAAATTTATTGCCCAGAATGAAACAAGTCAGCCCTTCATCCACACGTCATCCGAATGCGGGCTTTCCCAGTTTAGTCACACAGGCCGTGGTTCTTCAAACATTCACCCAGGTACTTCCTAAATGTGGTGAGAGATTCTACTTCAATCCTATATTCAGACAGTGAGCATCAGACCCAATTATCTTCCTCACCGACACTTCTTTTATTGTCAGTTAAGCCTTCATATCTGATGAGGGAGCAGAAGGGAAACCTTCAGAAAGGTGCACCATCTCTTCAAATGGTCCAAGCAATCACCAGCTCAGGTGTTGGCACAAACAAAGGTGCCTAGGCTTCAGGTTGTCCAGTACCAAACTCTCCTCAAAGCTAGAGCTGAGTGGCACTGACGTGAGTAAGGACTATGTTAATTTTAGTTTGCTAAGAATAAAAGGTTGCATGGTTTATATATCTGAAATATCGACTGTTCATTCATCTCCATAGATGCTTCCTGTCCTGTTGAGTTCCTCCAACATTATATATGTGTTACTTCAAATTTCCAGAGGGCAATGTCACACACTGCCCCTGAGGACTTAGATATTCTCACCATAAAAAAAGTTATTGAGGAGAATGATCTCATTGGGCAGCCAAGTAGAGGTTCTTGTGTGATTTGTAGAGCTCCAAACTGCACTCACTTGTCACTTTATTAGGTACCTTTGTACTCCTGCTAATTAATTCAAATATCTAGTCAGCCAATCACGTGATGCCAACTCTATGCATAAAAGCATGCAGACATGGTCAAGAGGTTCAGTTGTTGTTCCGTTCAAACATCAAAATCACGAAGAAATGTGAGCTAAGTGAAATCGACCATGGAATGATTGTTGGTGCTAGACAGGGTGGTTTGAATATCATTCATTTTTTATACATAATAATCTCCGAAGTTTATAGCAAATGGTGTGAAAAACAAAAAAAAAATCAGTGTATGGCAGTTCAGTGGGCAAAAAAAAACTTGTTAATGAGAGAGGTCAGCAGAGAAAGGCCAGACTGATTCAAGCTTACAGGAAGGCAGGAAAAACTCAACTAATCACATGTTTGGTGATTGATTTCCTGTGTTGTTCACTCGCTTTTTGCTATTTGCGCGATTTGTTTTTTCTTTCTCGTGCATTGGCTATTTGATATCTTCTTGTATGGGTTCCATGGTGTTTCCTGGTTTCATGGCTGCCTGTAGGAGGAAAATCTCATAGTTGCATTCTGTGTACATACTTTGAGAATAAATGTACTTCAGATCTTTGAATCTTTGACTTTAGTATGAAAGCCGCGTGCAGAGGAGAATCTTTGAATGCACAACATGTCGAACCTTGAAGAGATGGTCTACAGCAGCAGAAGACTATGAACCTAGGGAAGGTAGAGGAAGTACCTAAGTAAGTGATTGTATTTCAAGGAAAACCTTTGTTCTTGAGGGGACTTGAAACTAACACCTCCCTCATCACCACTTTTCCTTCATTTATCATATTCTCAAGTGTGCATACATTAAATCCAATCCCTATTGTTTATTGAAATTTTTAACGTTCTTATAAAAGAGCTCAAGGTGATGCAGGTGGGAATTTAATGCTAGTCATTTAATTGTGCACCAAGAGCAAAGTATACAGACTGCTTAAACACTGGAGCAAAATGGATTTGTTTCTGCTGAAACAGATAAGCTGATCTAATGTTTTGCATGTTCTGAAGGTAGAGTAACAAAACAACTTGACTTCCATGTTATCATCAAACTTGCCTTTTGGTCCCATAGTACCTTGTATAAGATTAGTTACACTGCAGTAATCAGACCGATTGTGTCACATCTGTTATGTTTCATTAGCGATACATAGAAAGTATTACTCAGTTAATGGTATCAAGTAATTTCCTCTCTTATTTATGTTGTAGTGTGGATTATTTGCACTCCAGGGAGTGCTTTTTATTTCCAAGTTATTACTGAAAATGTGATGTATTGTATGTAACTTCTGCTAGCTCATCAGCATTGCATAGTCATATATAGGAACACCACAGAATAAGAAGCCGGTCTTGAGGAACACTTCCGCACAACGTTTACACATGGATATTCAGTCCAAAATTAGACCAGTGTTTTAACTGCTATCAGTCAATATGTTTGTGAGTGGGTTGGAAATTAGTTGGTCAATTGGCTACTGTAAATTACATCCTGGTGGGATGATTAAATGGCAAAAACAATTCATAGGGTAAATGGGCAGGTTAAGAAAGAAAATGTTTCAGGGCTACAGGGAAATAGGGTAGGTGGGGGTGAATGGATTGATGGAATTGCATGACTGGGAGCTGACATGGAACATTCGGGTGAGCAGTTTCTTTCTGTGCTCTAGAAAGCAAGAGAATGTTTTGAAACTAATAACAGATCAGGGAACCACCTTCACTCTGCCAACTTTTCATTTAGACTAAATTCTCATCCTTTGCACCATCAACATTCTATCTCAGCTTGATGCATTAATAGTTTTTTAGAGCAACAGCAACAGAAGTTATGAACTTTAACTTATTGTATGTGGGCTTCTCAAGCTTCATAGAACTCATCAGAGACACAAAGTCAAAAATCCAATGGCACTGGAGAGTTAACAAATAAACCTGACAATAAATAATGCAAAATACTTACAGATGCTGGAAATCTAAAATAAAAACAAAAAAAAAATTCCAAAATACACAGCATGTTAGACTGAAAAAAGAAAATAAGAAATGAGAGAGAGAGCTTATGAGAGAAATGGTGCGTTTTGAAATTATTAACTCTTATAGTCTTATAAATGATTACCACAAAAATCAGAGATTATTCTATGAGAGTACAAAATAGATATGATTTCAAGAAAACTTCTATGCACAATGCTTCATTTGATAAGGTATCTCATGCAAGGCTTATTGAGAAATTAAGGATGCATGGAATCCAAGGGGGCCTTGCTTTGTGGATCCAGAATTGGCTTGCTCACCGAAGGCAAAGGGTGGTTGTAGATGGGTCATATTCTGCATGGAGGTTGGTGACCAAGGTGTGCCTCAGGGATCTGTTCTGGGACCCCTTCTCTTCATAATTTTCATAAATGACCTGGATGAGGAAGTGGAGGGATGGGTTAGTAAATTTGCTGATAACACAAATGTTGGGGCTGTTGTGGATAGTGTAGAGGGATGTCAGAGGTTACTGTGGGACATCGATAGGATGCAAAACTGGGCTGAGAATTTGTAGATGGAATTCAACCCAGAAAGTTGTGAGGTGGTTCATTTTGATAGGTCAAATATGATGGCAGAATATAGTACTAATGGTAAGATACTTGGCAGTTTGGAGGATCAGAGGGATCTTGGGGTCTGAGTCCATAGGACACTCAAAGCTACCGCGTAGGTTGAGTGCATGGTTAAGAAGGAATACCGTGCATTAGGCCTCATTTAGACCCTACTTGGAGTACTGTGCTCACTTCTGGTCACCTCACTACTGGAAGGATATGGAAACTATAGAAAGGGTGCAGAGGAGATTTACAAGGATGTTGCCTGGATTGGGGCACACAGCTTATGAAAATAGGTTGTGTGAACTCGACCTATTCTCCTTGGAACAGAGGAGGATGAGAAGTGACCTGATAGAGGTATATAAGATAATGAGAGGCATTGATCATGTGGATAGTCAGAGGCTTTTCCTCAGGGCTGAAATGGCTATCACAAGAAGGCACAGTTTTAAATTGCTTGGAAGCAGATACAAAGGAGATGTCAGGGGTAAGTTTTTTACTCAGAGAGTGGTGAGTGCATGGAATGGGCTGCTGGTGATGGTGGTGGAGGTGGGTACGATAGGGTCTTTTAGGAGATTCCTGGATAGGTACATGGAGCTTAGAAAAATAGAGGGCTATGTGTAACCCCAGGTAATTTCTAAAGAAAGCACATGTTCGGCACAGCATTGTGGGCCAAAGGGCCCATATTGAGCTGTAGGTTTTCTATGTTTCAAAATCTGTTTCAATTGATTTTATATTGAAGTTTTCACAACCAATGTTTCTATTGCAGTGCAGAACAACTTCTTGTTGCTACATTGTTAAATTGAATAACCTAAGCATTCACTATGGCAGAAATATTAGGTCTATTTATTAATTATCCAATTGTAAAGGACACAATATAATGAAGGATATGTTGTGCCATCTGACATATGAGGCAGATGACTAGAAAATATCTTGACAGTCTGAAGATTTATGGGTATTGAGTGAGGGACAGTGCAAAATCAAAACCAATATATCTATATTTTTCATGTTGAGTACATTTCTGTTGTAACATTGATATTGCTTGATAGAAGTTTTTGATTCAGGGTCATCTCATAGATTTTTCTGAGTCATATTTTTTATTGCTAAGGTCATTGAGCATAATAGTTCAGTCTTCGAAGGAAGCTTTCATTTAAGAAAAATCTGAAGGGTTCTAAAATCTTTTCTCTTACTTGCTCTACAATCATGCCTTAGCTTCTCCACTATTGAGAGAAACACTAATGAAGTTATTGTACATTACATTAGAATATGAACCTCTAAAAATTTCAGCCTTTCCTCAATGATTAGTCCCATAAATTCTTTCTTTCTATTTTTCTTTCTAAGAAGATCCAGTTTTCTTTTCATTTATAGGTGAAATGTGGTCAACATTGTCAAGACATTGTGTTAAAAGTCCATCCCTAACGGCTCCTGAGAAGATGTTGGTGAGGTTCCATTTAGTCTCAGCTATATTTATCTCATTAAAGTATCTCCATAAAGTTATTAACAAAGGAGCTTAAGGATTTTGTCCTAACAATAATGAAGTCATCACATTATATTTACAAATTATGATGTGTAATATGGAGGGTACTTTGTGGAGAGGAACTTGTAGGTGCTGTCCTTATCCTGCTAAGGGTACAATAGCATGTATTTCAAAGTTTCTCCCAAAATTACTTTTGGTGAGTTGCTAGAGACTATTTTGCAGGTTGCATACTTCACCCAAGATTTACTGGTGGTGTATGGTGTATGGTGTATGGTGTATGGTGTATGGTGTATGGTGTATGGTGTATGGTGTATGTGTTGGATGGGGTGCTGTGCAAAAGGCCTGAGTACCTATTTCATAATGATGCTGAATTTCCTGATTGTTCATTAACTTAGAAAAGCAAGTTGCCCATTTTCTCACCTTTATTATTCCACAAGGATCATTATTCCTTGATGTAATATAGCTGCTTTCTGCATTTATGATTTATATCCTCCTGGGCTCAACATCCTGTTAAAAATAACTTCACTTGCAACTTGTGCTGTAGACAATTGTAGTAGAGATGTCACTGTCTATCCTTACTGATAGTTTTCTGTTGGTCAGGAAGTCAAATATCCAGTTGCAAAGAGAGATATTGTGTTTCAGATCTAGTTTGGAGATGAATATACTTAGAATTAGAGTACTGAAGGTAGACCTGGGGCCAATAAGTAATAGTTCCGCATCATTGCCTTACTGTCCAGATACTCCATAGATGAGTGTAAGACCAGGAAGATTGCATTTGTCATACACCTGCTGTGATGCTAGGCAAGTTGAGTAGTTTGAAATTGTCTAGGAGGTTGGAGTTAAAGTATGCCTCTCAAAGCTCTGCACTTCTCTCCGTGTGAAAACTTTACCCAGCTTACATCTCTGAGAAATGCATGTACAGTACCTTGAATTGGGTGAACGTCAGCAAGCGCTGGAGTGGACTTCGAGCCAGATGAAAACATCAAGGCTCTAGAGTGGAAAACAAATCAGTGTTCAGCCCCATTATGTGCCAGCACAGATCTCCCACCTGAGCCTATCCTGTCAGCCTGTGCTTAACTCGTCTTGCTCCATCTCACTACTGCCATTGGGAACAGTTGTTATCCTACAAACATCAGGCCCCTGGACCGGCATGGATAGTTTCCCTCTCCTCAGTGCTGAACTGATTCCACAACCTGAGGACTCATTTTCGAGGACATTGTAGCTCATGTTCTCGGTATTATTTGTTTACTTTTTCACATTGGATGCTTGTCGGTCTTTGTACTTGACTGTTTGCTCATGCCTTTCTGTTGTAGTTCTTTGTTTTCCTGTGGGTGCCTGCAAGAAAATTAATCTCAAGGTTTTATATAGTATACACACTGCACTTTGATAATATATTTACTTTGAACTTTAAAACTCCTGCCTTTCACTTTAAGTTATGCCTTCTTGTTTCAGACATCTTCACGAAGGGAGATGTCTATGCTAAGTATGCCTCTCATAACTGTATCATCTTCAAACAGATCACCCCTCAACCTCATTCCTCAGTCTGAAAGAATTATTTAGTCTTGACAATATTGCAAAGTGAATTCCAAATAGTTGTTTAGCTTAAAATTGGTACAGTCTTTTCTCATAAAAGAGCTGAAGATACTATTCAGTTCTTGGTCTAGCTAGATATTGCCACAAAAGCCCACTCTTAAAGAAAGAAACAATGAATATTATTCTTAACTGTGTGTGTATTATCTTTACTTCTCAAACATCTTGAATTAATTGATTGCCTAAATACCTTTGCCATTCATAAACTGTTCAGATGTTCATCAAATACCCCATTTAAAAGAAGCTGCAGTCAGGTGTACTTGTAGATATTTAAGATCAGAGCAATTCTTAGTTCCAGTGATATTCAATGAGTTCTGAAAGGCACTTCATAATCCCCTCCTGATCCAATGTAATACTTAGGCAGCAGCTGCAAACGGCCTTCATTTCACTTGATCACGACATACACTCAGTAGCCTCATGCTTTCATTTGAAATTGCAACCCGATTTCTGGCAGTGCAGCTCATTTTGTTAATCAAGTTATCCAATCATAAACCATACTTACCTCCCAGTGCCTCCACAGAGTCTCTGCAAAAGAAAATCAAAATTGGAACTATATAACACTTTGCTTCAAGCCTTCTAGCTATTTTCTTTAATCCTTCAATATATAATTCTTCAATACAATAACTTTTCAATGACAGGCACTTCTCAGATAGCGAGGCCTAAGTAATAGTACAACATTCTAATGATTGGTTTCTGTCTGTGCAGTCATTAATTTGAGATCATCTTCACATGTCAAAAGGCATCTCATGTCACTCCTGGCTGTGCCTGTAGGATTGAATGCATGGTTGCGTCATTCGGTACTAATGCAGAGATTCTGTAAAATTCCGTGCCTCCATGTTGCGTCACTATGATAAGCTTTTGAACCCCCTGCACAAATTCCACCATGATGCCAACATTGGATTATCATGCTATGGGATTTCTACTACAACAGCCGGTTGATGGTAGTATTAGTTGAAATCTAATGATAAACCCCATGAAAGAGTTTGGGTAACTTCATTTGGCCACATAACATAAATTCTAGGTTGCCCTTGTACAACTACACCCTGTGAACTTGTGGAGTTTATCCGGGGAAAGGAACAACACTTAGTACATGATACTTCAGGTGAAATCTCACCAAAACTCCACATAATTGCAGTAGGTTTCTATACTAAACCTAAATGCTCTCATAATAATGCCCAGCATATCATTTTGTCCTTCACTGATTTGTGAACCAGATCATCTAGGTGTTATTTCTCATTAACTTTTCTCACTTTTATTCACCAAAGTAGATGACCTCACAATTTTTTCCCTCAGTATGTGGTACTTCCCCTGTAGATGCTGCCTGGCGGCCAGATGGAGAGCTTGTGATGAACTTGCATCCCTTATGGACTGGATGCAGATAGCAAAATACTGACTGGTATACCTGCAGTTTAGTGAGCTTGTGGGCTATGATGATAATCATGTCAGAAGTCGCTTAAGAGATATTGAGGCCCAAAAAGAGGCAAGAGGCTCAACTCACATGCTATCAGATGCACTTCCTTGGTGCCATGCAGATCATTGTCACCTCGTAGCAGAACCTTGGTAAGGCCAACAAATAGACTATGGAAGTTGGTCATCTACTGCAACAACAACAGAAATGCCCTACAAAGAAGCAATGTGATTGTGGCTGGTTCAGGGTTAACAGGATATGGAGGACTGGGACTGGCTTAGAAAATTTAATATATCCCTGACGACCCTCACTAATCTTTATAGGTGCAGAGCATATCTGCATTTGCATCAACTTTTATGCATCGTGGCTTGGTTTGGCAAATGCTCTGCCCAAGATCACAAGAAATTGCAGGAGTTGTGAACATACTCCAGTTCATCAGAAAAACTAGCCTCACCTTCATTGACTCAGTCTACACTTCCCACTTCCTCAGGAAAGCAGCAAACATTAGTTGAAAGCACATCAGATACTGAAAATACTGGAAAACTTGAGCAGCACAAACATTATTAATGTCTTCACCTACCTTAGTCATTCTCTTATCTCTCCCCTCCCGTTAGATAGATAGAAGATACAAAGGCTTGGAAATAGTTATCACCAAGCTCAAGGACAGTTTCTTCCCTGTTGTTTCAGACTCTTGCCAGTAGTACAAGAGGATGGACTTTTGACCTCACCATCTACCTTCTTATGACCTTACACCTTATTTTCTGCCTGCGCTGCACTTTTTCTGTAACTGTGACACTTCATTCTGCATTCTGTAGTCGCTTTTCTTTTATGTTACCTCAATGTACTGATTATATGAAAAAAGGAGCCACTGTTATTTAATCATTCCAATTTCAAGAATCAAGATTATTTAATGTTATTTCCAGTATTGAAGTGTAATGGGGAATAAAATAATTGTTAGTCCAGATCCAATGCAGCACAAAAAAAACACAATAAGATAAAGAATATAATAATAAAAAAATATTATAAGTATAAAGATAAATATGCAAGAATAAATATAAGTAAAGAAGAGAATCTGAACCACAATAATAGTTTTCAATTAGCATTTAGATAGACATAAGAATGTACAGGGAATGGAATTAGAATCAGAATCAGGTTTAATATCACTGGCATATGTCATGAAATTTGTTGTTTTGTGGCAGCAGTACTCTGTAATACACACTAATAAGAAAAACCACGAATTACAATAAGAATATATATATAAATTACTAGTGAAAAAGAGCAACAAAAGACAGGCGTGAACCATATGAGACAAAGGACATTTAGTTTAATTTGGCACATATATTGTAGTCTAAAGGACTGTACTGTTGTTTGCACCACAGGGACAGGGATATGAGCACAAAGGGGAGCTCTTCAGTTGTAGCATCTCCTACAAATGACTCCTCGGGAGCAACAGACAGTGGCTCACATGTCCATGTGCTGCTTCCATGAAAATAAGAAGATAAATCCTTTTCATATTATTACAATTCCTATCTGCACCACTACCTCTGGCAATTCTGTTCAGATACCAGCTTCTCTTTGTGTGAAACTCTTACCCCTCGGATATCCATTAAGTAAGTTCCCTCTGAAATGAAGTCTATACACTCTAGATTTAGAACCCCTTCCATGGGAACAGACTATCTACCTTAATTTTACGTACCGCTGTCCTATGAGCTCTGAGCCTTCTTCGCTCCAGGGGACAAAAACCAAGCCCACCATATTTTCTGATAGCAAAAGCTCCTCTATCTAGACCACATTCTTGTCAACCTTGTCTGCACCCTCTCCAGTTTAATTACGTCCTTCCCTTTAAGTAGCGACCAGTACAGCATTGAATACTCTATTGTTAATTGGCTTCAGCAATGTTTTGTACAATGCCCATTCTTTCTAAACTCTAGAGATTGTTGTGTGTGAAAATCCCAGGAGATAAGCAATTTCCAAGATACTCAAACCATTCCTTATGGCGCTAATAACCATTCCATAATCAAAATCACTTAGATCATATTTCTTCCCCATTCTGATGTTTGGTCTGAACAACAACTGAACTCTTGACAGAACATGAGAAAATCTGCAGATGCTGGAAATTCAAAGCAACACATACAAAATGCTGGAGGAACTGAGGTGGCCAGGCAGTATTTTTGGAAAAGAGTAAATAATTGATATTTTGGGCCAAGACTCCTGCAAAAGGTTTTCTTGGCCTACTGAGTTCCTTCAGCATTTTGTGTATGGTGCTTTGAACTCTTGACTATACCTATATGTTTTTATGTATTGAATTGTTGCCACATGATTGACTGATTAGATACTTGCATTAACAAGCATGTATGCAGGTGTACCTAATAAAGTGACTGGTAAGTATGTGACAAACAACAGAAGACAGAGCAATAATATCTTTTGGTCAAAGCCCCCCATTATGAATAACAACACTTTACTATGACCAGGCCATTGTTGTACCTAATCATCTAGTTCCATCAAATCTTGCGTTCTAACTTTCTGGACCTGTCTATCATGTGAGGTTTTATATAAGGCCTTCCTAAGGTCTATCAGGAAAAAAGTTTGCAACCCTACCAGTCCTCTAGTCCTCTTCAAAAGGCTCAGTCAAGTTCATGAGATGCAACTTCTCATGCACAAAGCATGCTAACTACCCCTAATCAGTCCTTGTCTTTGTAAATGTCCCTCAGAATTGCTTCCAATAACTTTCTCACCTCCAATATAATTTCTCCTGATTATAGGTGCAGGCTAGGTACTCAGCCTTTTAAGAGTGAACAAGATTCTTCTAAAGTGCAATGGAAACATCCCAGGCAGATTTAAGGTTAGGATGTGATTGTGTGGGCATTGGGAAAAATCTCCTTCTAGTGTTTGTAGATCTCGTACTCAAGTTTCAGTATCGCTTCATTCTGCCACTTGGTTTTGACCCATGTCTTCATTATCCGGGTCCCATACTTGCCTTTATGGGGAACTTCCTCCTCGTTAAATCTGTTTTAAAGTTTAAGGTTACAAGAATGTTAAGGTGATGGGGTTATTACTTACGTTTAAATTTGGAGGGGTTTTAATATAGGGAAAGGGTGTTGTGATTTGGCATTATGTGCAAACTTGTGGGGATGTGGAGGGAAGGGCCAGTATGGGGGCAAGGTTGGACAATGGAGGTGGAAGTTTCACAGTGAAGGAGAGGGGGAGCTGTCAGTGCGGGGAGGGATGATGGTCCAGAACCTGGCTGTGGGCGAGGAGGGTGGGGGAAGAGGAAAAGAACCGGTGGTGACGTGGGGTGAACTTGGCCCCCCTGTGGGCAGAGAGCTCAGGTTTATGGGGATGTGTAGGTGTTAGGTTTAGGGGTAGGATTGTGAGATGGAGATGCAGGCCTCTCTGTGGTGAGAGAAAGGGGAGTATGGGACCTAGTGTTAGGGAAACTCATTTGTGGGAGTACGGCTGGGGTACGTCAGAGTGAAGTAGGGGTTATTTGGGGTGTGTGGGCCTTTGGGCGTTAGGACTAGGGTTAAGGGTAGGATTGGGGGAGATAGTATCAGGGTGTATGTGGGACCGTGGTGGATACAGTTGTGTAGTTTAGTGTTGGGAGGTTGGGGTGAGGGCCTGAAGGAGTGTGGGCTGAGGTTGTACCTAGGATCTTGTAGTCAACATCCATAAATTCTATCCATTGTTTAAAAAGGAAAATAGTGTTCCAGTGGCCTTCATTAACTGGGAACTTGAGTTCAAGAGCCATGATGTAATGTTACAACTGTATAAAACCATGTTTAGAGCACACTTGGAATATCATGTTCTGTCCTCTTTAGTCTGCAGCATCTGACTTGCTAGACCCACTGAGTTCCTCCATTGGATAGTTTGTTGCTCTGGATTCCAGCATCTGAAGTCTATTGTGTCGCCAAAAAATTTAAGTGAAATTGAGTAGCATAATTTGCCTTTGTTGCATTGCCCTAATTAATCAATTTTCACCAAGTTGCTACTAATTCTGTTCCAGATCGACGTTTTCCACTAGCTTTCACACCACTGGCATTAAACAAACTTGCCTGTAGTTGTGGGACTTCGCATTATTTCCTTCTTGATCAAGGAAGAAAATGTTTATCACTGTCCAGTCATCAGAAGTAATAATGAACTTGCGAGTCCTTGTGCATAATTCCCTAAATGTTAGTTTGCATATTGAGTCAATAATAAGAAAGGTGAATGCAATATTAGCATTCATTTCAAGAGGACAAGAATACAAAAGCAAGAATATAAAGCTGAGAATTATAAGGTGTTGATCAGAACACACTGGAGTATTGTCAACAGTTTTGGCCCCCTTATCAAAGAAAAGATGTGCTGACATTGGAGAGGGTCCAGAGGAGGTTCACAAGAAGGATCCTAGGAAAGAAATGTTTAGCATATGAGGAACATTTGATGGCTCTGGGCCTGTACTCACTGGAGTTTGGAAGAATGAGTGGGGGATCTAACTTAAACCTATTGAAAAGGTGACAGTTATTTCTTCAGCGGTTTGAATGGGGCTCGACTGTGCAAGCGCGTAGAGATCGGCCAGTGAGAACAACAGGAAGTTTAAAAAGAAGACAAATTTACAGAGTGGGCGATGGAGTAGAGGGAGACAGAATAGGAAGGCTTTGGCTCAGCAGGGCTTTGGTGATAAAGGGTCGAGGCAAGATAGGTTATCTGTTTAGAATACAGACAAAGTATGTGTGTGAGGCCGGTTTTCTGTGCTTGGTGTCAGATGTGGGAGGTCCTGGAGACCCCCATCCTCCCGGACGGTCACATCTGCACCAGATGCGTCGAGCTGCAACTCCTTAGAGACTGCGTTAGGGAACTGGAGCTGCAGCTTGATGACCTTTGTCTGTTCAGGGAGAGTGAGGAGATGATAGAGAGGCAGGTAGTCACCCCGGGACCCCAGGAGAGTGAGAAGTGGTAACAGTCAGGAGAGGGAAGGGCAAGAAGCAGATGTTAGAATACCACAGTGGCTGTCGCCCTTAAAAATAAGTGCTCCTGTTTGAGTACAGTTGGGGGAGATGGCCTACCTAGGGGAAGCAACAGTGGTCGCACCTCTGAAACAGAGTCTGGGCCTGTAGCTCAGAAGGGTTGGGAAAGGAAAAGGGTGGCAGCAGTGATAGGGGACTCTATAGTTAGGGTGTCAGACAGGCGATTCTGTGGACGCAGGAAAGAAACTCGGATAGTAGTTTGCCTCCCAGGTGCAAAGGTCCATGATGTTTCTGATCGCGTCCACGATATCCTGCAGTGGGAAGGTGAACAGCCAAAGGACGTGGTACGTGTTGGTACTAATGACGTAGGTAGGAAAAGGGAGGAGATCCTGAAAACAGACTACAGGGAGTTAGGAAAAAAGGTTGAGAAGTAGGACCTCAAAGGTAGTAATCTCGGGATTACTACCTGTGCCACGTGACAGTGAGTATAGGAATAGAATGAGGTGGAGGATAAATGCGTGGCTGAGGGAGTGGAACAGTGGGCAGTGATTCAGATTTCTGGATCATTGGGACCTCTTCTGGAGCAGGTGTGACCTGTACAAAAAGGACAGGTTGCACTTGAATCTGAGGGGGACCAATATCCTGGCGGGGAGGTTTGCTAAGGCTATTGGGGAGAGTTTAAACTAGAATTGCTGGGAGGTGGAAACCGAACTGAAGTGACGGAGGAAAGGGAGGTTGGCTCACAAATAGAGAAAGCTTGGAGACAGTGCGAAAGGGAGGATAAACAGGTGATAGAGAAGGGATGCACTCAGACCTATGGTTTGAGATGTGTCTATTTTAATGTGAGGAGTGCTATGAATAAAGCAGATGAGCTTAGAGCGTGGATCAGCACTTGGAGCTATGATGATGTGGTCATTACAGAGACTTGGATGGTGCAGGGGCAGGAATGGCTACTTAAAGTTCCAGGCATTAGATGTTTCAGAAAGGATAGGGAGGGAGGCAAAAGGATAGGGAGGGAGGCAAAAGTACGGAAGAAATGTGGCAAATGTTCAAGGGATATTTGCGTGGGGTTCTGAGTAGGTACATTCCAATGAGACATGGAAAGGATGGCAGGGTACAGGAACCGTGGTGGGCAAAGGCTGTTGTAAATCTAGTCAGGAAGGAAAGAACAGCTTACAAAAGGTTCAAAAAACTAGATAATGATAGGAATCTAGAAGATTATAAAGCTAGCAGGAAGGAGGTCAAGAATGAAATTAGGAGAGACAGAAGGGGCCACGAGAAGCCCTTGACAGACAGGATTAAGGAAAGCCCCAAGGCATTCTACAAGTATGTGAAGAACAAAAGGATAAGACATGACAGAATAGTACTAATCAAGTGTGACAGTGGAAAAGTGTGTATGGAACCGGAGGAGATAGCAGAGATACTTAATGAATACTTTGCTTCCGTATTCACTACGGAAAAGGATCTTGACGATTGTAGGGATGACTTGCAGCAGACTGAAAAGCTTGAGCATGTAGATATTGAGGTAGAGGATGTGCTGGACCTTTTGGAAAGCATCAAGTTGGATAAGTCACTGGGACCGGACGGGATGTACCCCAGGCTACTGTGGGAGGTGAGGGAGGAGATTGCTGAGCCTCTGGCAATGATCTTTGCATCATCAATGAGGACGGGAGAAGTTCTGGAGGTTTGGAGGGTTGAGGATGTTGTTCCCTTATTTAAGAAAGGGAGCAGGGATAACCCTGGAAATTATAGATCAGTGAGTCTTACTTCAGTGGTTGGTAAGTTGATAGAGAAGATTCTGAGAGGCAGGATTTATGAACATTTGAAGAGGCATAATATGATTATGAATAGTCAGCTTGGCTTTGTCAAAGGCAGGTCGTGCCTTACGAGCCTGATTAACTTTTTTGAGGATGTGACTAAGTACATTGATGAAGTTAGAGCCGTAGATGTAGTGCATATGGATTTTAACAAGGCATTTGATAGCGTACTCCATGCAAGGCTTATTGAGAAAGTAAGGAGGCATGGGATCCAAGGGGACATTGCTTTGTGCATCCAGAACTGGCCTGCCCACAGAAGGCAAAAAGTGGTGGTAGATGGGTCATATTCGGCATGGAGGTTGGTGACCAGTGGTGCGCCTTAGGGATCTATTCTGGGACCCCTGCTCTTTGTGATTTTTATAAATGACCTGAATGAGGAAGTCAGAGGGCTGTCAGAGGTTACAAAAGGACATTGAAAGGATGCAAAACTGGGCTGAGAAGTGGCAGATGGAGTTCAACTCAGATAAGTGTGAGATGGTTCATTTTGATAGGTCAAATATGATGGCAGAATATAGTATTGATGGTAAGACTCTTGGCAGTGTAGAGGATCAGAGAGATCTTGTGGTCCGAATCCACAGGACACGCAAAGCTACTGTGTAGGTTGACTCTGTGGTTAAAAAGGCATACGGTGCATTGGCCTTCATCAATTGTGGGATTGAGTTTATGAACCAGGAGGTAACGTTGCTGCTATATAGGAGCCTGGTCAGACCCCACTTGGAGTACTGTGATCAATTCTGGTCGCATCACTACAGGAATGAATGAATGAATGAATGAAATTTATATCGATCAGTACAAACAAAAAGCATCATTTTCAACGATGATTTAATAACAAGGACTTTTTAAAGACAATATTACAACAGAAAAAAATATAGATATTCTTTAAAATAGACCGAAAGGGTGTAGGCTGAAGTCACAGCTTATTATGCCTACCCCTCTTGCTTATATAACAATATACTTGGTGTCAATCATCACATCAAAACAAAAAATTTCATAATCACTTAACACAAAATCCAATTCCAAGTGTCATTTATTTACATTACTCCCATTCATTTTAAATCATGTATTTTATATTTGTTCATTAAATTATTTTTAAACAATTGTTAAAACTTGTTAAGCGTGGTGCATGTTTTTAAATTCTCACTACAACTGTTCCATAGATTCACCCCCCTGACTGAAATACAGTGATTTTTTTACATTTGTTCTTATCCTTTGTTTTTGAAATATACATGTTCCTCTCAAATCATGTTGACTTTCTCTCATTTTAAACAACCTTTGGATACTTTGTGGTAGCTGTCTAGTTTTTACTTTATACATAATTTGTGTTATTTTAAAATCTATGAAATCTCTGAATTTTAAAGTCTTTAGTTGAATAAATAGTGGACTGGTTGGCTCATAATAACTTGTCTTATTTACAATTCGTATGACTTTCTTTTGGAGTAGAAAAATTGAGTTTGTATTTGTTTTGAATGTATTTCCCCATAGTACACAGTAAGTCATGTATGGGACTATAAGTGAACAGTATAATGTATACAAAGATTCCTGATATAAGAAATCTTAAGCTTTGTGCAGTATTGCAATAGATGTTGACATTTTTGCTTTGACATAATTTATATGTGTTTTCCAGCTTAATTTTCTATTACCACTCCTAAAAATTTTGTTTCAGATACTTTTTCAATTTCAACATCATTTATTCTAAGTTTACTATATGAGTTTGGTACATGGTTTCCAAATATTATGAATGTAGTTTTACTTAGATTCAGTGATAACCTGTTAATATCAAATCATTTCTTTATAATTTTTAGTTCTTTCTCCATTGTATCCAAAAGTTGTTTCAGATGTTCTCCACTACAAAATATAGTTGTAACATCAGCAAATAATATACATTTTAATATCTGAGAGACCATACATATATCGTTCATATACAAAATTAACAGCAATGGACCAGGCATTGAACCTTGTGGAAACCCAGAATTCACCCTCAAAAGTTTTGAATTCAAGTTGTTTATATGTACATACTGATACCTGTCTTCCAAATAACTACTTAACTAGTCATGTGCCATCCCTGTGATACCATATCTTCCTAATTTTGTTAATAATAATTTATGGTCAATGGTGTCAAATGTTTTTTTTAGATCAAGGAATATTCCCACTGTGCATTGATTTCTTTCTATAGCATTTGATATTTCTTCTACAAAATCTATTAATGCTATTGTAGTGGTTCTGTTTTTTCTGAAACCATATTGCTGCTCACAGAGTATATTATGTTTTGTTATGAAATCATTTAACCTTCTTACAAATATTTTTCTAATATTTTGGGAAACAGTGAGAGCAAAGAAACTGGACTATATTTTGAAAATACATGTTTATCTCCAGCTTTGTATATTGGAATGACCTTGGCTATTTTAATTTTATTGGGAAATTTTCCAGCAATCAAAGACTGATTACAAATATGAGTCAGTAGTTTCACAACACAGTCAATGATGTTTTTAATTAAATACATATCATATCCATTCAAATCTGTTGATTTCTTGCTCTTTGATTTATATACTATATCAATTATTTATTTTTCCGCATTTGCTCTAATAAACATTGTGTAAGTGTTTATATTGATAATATTACTATCTAGTCCATCTTTATTGCTGGGTTCAGTAATTGATTTAGCTAATTTAGTTCCCACATTAACAAAGAAATCATTAAACCTATCTGCAACCAAATTAGTATCCTTTATTATCATATCATTGTTTGAATTAAAGTAATATGGGTAAATTGTTTTTCTTTTATCCTTTTTAATAGTTTTATTTAAAACTCTCCAAGTATTTTTAATATTATTTCTACTATTCTGTGATAATTTATCATAATGACTCCTTTTACTAAATCTCATACTAAATCTTTTAACTTATTTTTATATATCTTGGATTTAATTTCCACTTCCTTTGTTCTATGTTTTAAGAATTTCTTATACATATAATACATTTTCCTTTTTGCAGGCATTTTTTATTCCCTTTGTTAACCAAGCCTTATCAATATACTTCTCTTTGTCAACTTTTTTAACTAGTGGGCAGTGTTTATCATCCAAATTAGTTATTACAGAAACAAATGCTTCATAGGCTTCATCTACATCATCTACATAGACTGTATTCCAATCTTGTTTAATTAACTCCTCCTTAAGAGATTTAATGGTACCTTCTGTTATATGTCAAATTAACCTACTAGTTTTAATTTCATTATTAATCATGATGCAGCTCTCTAAAGCTACAACATCATGCAGGTGATCGCTAGCATCATTTATGTGTAAACCTCCTGTTATTTTCCCATCAGTAACATTTGTAAATATGTTATCGATGAGTGTAGCACTATTTACAGTAATCCTGCTTGGTTGTGTGATTGAAGGATATAAACTCATGTAAAGCATTGTGTTGATAAAATTTGTTATTTGTGAATGTCCAGGAGGATTTAACAAGTCAATATTAAAATTCCCACAGACAAAAACCACCTTCTTATTGTTAATGTTATCATATAACCCAGCCAACTTATCTTTAAATGTATCTATGTTTTCAACGATTTCACTTCTATAAGATGATTTGATATATAGTGCAACACCCCCTCCCTTTTATTAAGCCTATTAATGAAAAATAAATCATATCCTTCAATCTCAACCATGGCAATTTGCTCTGCATTTAGCCAAGTCTCAGAAACAGCTATTACAGTAAAGTTCTTATGATATAAATTCAAACAATCCAGGATTTTTAGAAGATTCATACAGAGGCTTCTACTATTAAAATGTATTACTGATATATAGGAAGGATGTGGAAACTATAGAAAGGGTGCAGACAACACACATAAAATTTGCTAGTGAATGCAGCAGTCCAGGTAGCATCTCTAGGAAGAGGTACAGTCGATGTTTTGGGCCGACTGTACTCTTCCTAGAGATGCTGCCTGGCCTGCTGTGTTCAAGAGCAACTTTTATGTGTGTTGCTTGAAATTCCAGCATCTGCAGATTTCCTTGTGAAAGGATGCAGAGGAGATTTACAAGGATGTTGGCTGGATTGGGGAGCATGCCTTATGAGAATAGGTTGAATGAATTTGGCTTTTTCTCCTTGGTGCAACGGAGGATGAGAGATGATCTGATAGAGGTGTATAAAATAATGGGAGACATTGTTCATGTGGGTAGTCAAAGGCTTTTTCACAGGGCTGAAATGGCTCTCATGAGAGGGCATAGTTTTAAGGTGCTTGGAAGTAGCTACAGAGGAGATGTCAGGGGTAAGCTTTTTATGCAGAGAGTGGTGAGTGCGTGGAATGGGCTGCTGGCAATGGAGGTGGAGGTAGAAACGATAGGGTCTTTTAAGGTACTCCTGGATGGCTACATGGAGCTTGGAAAAATATAGGGCTATGGGTAAAGCCTACGCAGTTCTAAGGTAGGAACATGTACGGCACGACTTTGTGGGCCGAAGGGCCTGTATTGTGCTGTAGGTTTTCCATGTTTCTATGTTCCTACGAATATTGAAAGGCCTAGATTAAGTGGATATGAAGAATATGATTCCTATAGTCGGGGAGTCTAAAACAAAAGGGCACAACCTCAGAATTGAGGGACGTCTATTTAGAACTGAAATGAGGGAAAGTATCTTTAGCCAGAGGGTGGTGAATCTGTAGAATTAATTACCACAGAACAGCTGTGCAGGCCAAGTCATTGGGTAGACTTAAGACAGAGGTCGATGTGTTCTTGATTAATCAGGGCATCAAAGGTAATGGGGAAAAGGCAGGAGAATGGGTTTAAAAGAATAATATATCACCCATGATGGAACGGCAGAGCAGATGTAATGAGCTGAAAAGCCTAATTCTGCTCCTATATCTATGCTTTATTTCCCATGCTCCCTTTAATCTTACAGTCCACTGGAAAATGTATAAACTCATATACAAACAGAAAATCAAGGAGCATTTCAACTCCTTAGACCCCCGGCGCATTTGACATGGCATACAGGTCATACAGACTTCAAACCTCCTAGTACTGTGCCCCCTTCCATCTCTGCTTCCCTCCCTGATGAGCTTAATTACTTTTACACTCGCTTTGACCGAGAGAACAAGGAGGTCACCCTCACAGCAGATCTCCCACTTGGTGAACTGCCTCTCTCACTTTCCACTTCCGATGTTTGCGCCACCCTGAGCAGGGTGAATGTATGGAAGGCAGCTGGTCTGGATGGAATACCTGGCTGTGTTCTCAGAGTCTGTGCAGGGTAGTTGGCCGGGGTCTTCACGGACATTTTTAATCTGTCCCTGGTCCAGGTAGTTGTCCCCACAAGCTTCAAGATCGCCACCATCGTGCCAATGCCAAAGCATTCCACTGCCATGAGCCTGAATGACTTCTGCCCAGTTGCACTCACCCCCGTCATTGCAAAGTGCTTTGAGAGACTGGTTCTATCACATCTGAAATCCTGTCTGTCCACTACCCTGGACACCCATCAATTTGCCTATCACACCAACAGGTCAACAGAGGACGCCATCTCCACGGCATTTCGCTCTGGCCTGACCCACCTGGACAGCCCCAACTTTTATGTCAGAATGCTGTCATTGACTTTAGTTCAGCATTCAATACTGTGATCCCCTCCAAGCTGATCGCCAAACTTTGCCAGCTTGGTATCAGCTCATCCCTCTGCAATTGGACCTTGAACTTTCTGACAAACAGACCCCAATCAATTAAGTTGGACAGCCTCTCCTCCTCCACTCTCACCCTGAACACCAGCATGCCTCAAGGATGTGTGCTGAGCCCTCTTCTGTACTCCCTTTTCACCTATGACTGCGTTCCTGTACATAGTTCTAACTCCATAATCAAGTTCTCAGACGACACCACTGTGGTTGGCCCGATCAGAAGGGATAATGAGAGGGCCTACAGGGACGAGGCCCAGCACCTGGTTGCATGGTGTGCCGACAACAACCCAGCCCTTAACACCCAAGGAGATCAGGCCTTCAGGCATGCTAGGAGCCTTACTCACATCCCCATCTACATCAACGGAGCTGTAGTGGAGCGTATATCAAGCTTCAAATTCCTTGGTGTCCACATTTCTGAGGATCTCACCTGGTCCCTGAACTCCTCCATCCTGATCAAAAAGGCGCAACAGTGCCTTTATTTCCTGCGGAGCATCAAGAAAGCTCACCTCTGTCCCAGGATACTGACAGACTTTTACCACTGTACCACTGAGAGCATACTCATCAACTGCATCTCAGTGTGGTATGGCAATTGTCTTGTATCGGACCGCAATGCACTCCAGCATGTGGTGAAAACTGCCCAGCAGACCATCGGCACCCAATTGCCCACCATTGAGATCTACCATAAACGCTGCCTGGGTAGGATGAAAAGCATTATCAGGGATGCATCTCACCCTAACCATGGACTTTTTAATCTCCTCCCATCTGGTAGGTGCTACAGGAGCCTCCGCTCCCACACTAGCAGGCACAGGAAGAGTTCCTTCCCTGAGGCTGTGACACTGCTGAACCTCACATCACAGCGCTAAGCAGTATTGTACCCATATTGAACTGTCTCAGTATTTCTATATTTGTGTACTGTAGCACTTACTTTTTATTTGCAGTTATTTTGTAAATAACAGTATTCTTTGCATTTCTGGTCAGATGTTAACTGCATTTCATTGGCTTTGTATCTGTACTTGGCACAATGACAATAAAGTTGAATCTAATCTACTCTAATAATGCTACTGCATAATATCCAAAGAGAAACAACTGAAATGTCTGTTGTTGGAATTGAAGGTTTGTGCATGGCTGATTAGATTGTAGGGAGGAGTGGGACTTATTTTCCCATTGTTGCTTGGTCTGTTCTGTTTTGTTTGTTCTGTGTTGTCCTGAGAAGATGGCAGGCATGCTAAGTTGGTACTGGAATGTTTGGCGACACGTGTGTGCTGCCCCGGTATAAACTGATGTGTGTTGAGTGTTAACACAAATGATGCATTTCACTGTAGGTTTCGATGTACGTGCGATAAAGAAATCTCAATCCGAATATCCAATAGACTGGAAAATCTGCCAGTTCAGCAAAGGCATTCATGTACTCCACCACACTGATTACTGTATTGTGTCAATAGATTTTTTTCCATACTGTGTTTACATCCTCACCTTAAGACACTCCATTGTTAGCAGAAATAGTGTTATCCCTTTGAATAAAAGTTGGACATTCTGTGCTCAGAATAAATCATCGCAAGCCCTTGTTATCAGCTATGTGCTTATTAGCATTTCACTCATGACTGCTATATTCTGCTGGTTGAATGGAAAGGTTTTCTAAGTCAGCAGGAGTGTCTAGATATAATATTACTTCACGAATGTATTATGTACATTATTATAGTGAGTCGCTGTATTCCAAAACAATTTTCACAGTCATTTGACATGCATAATGCATTCTTCAATAAGCATGGGAAGTTCCATATATAGTTTCATAAATAAGTGTATTCTCACACCAAAGATCAGATTTTGAACTGTTTTCATATTGATATTAATTAATTAATGAAGGCATGCAATGTTCTTGTTTATTATATGAGCACAGTTCCGTTAATCTAAAACTAAATTACCTAGGAACTGGGATTTCAGCTGTTGCCAGGTCTGGAGAATGAGCTATGGCTATACGTCTGAAGGTTATGTGTTCTTTTATTCATGCTAAAAGGCAGCATACGTGATAAACTCAATAGGAATTGAGTACATTTCTGGATAACAATACCTAGCTATCATAGTCATGAAGGAGAGGCACTTAATATATAGTGCTGATGCACAGGCAATGGAGTTTCCTGCTGAGGGCCCTCACAGTGCGGAAGAAGGAGGTAAAACTTTTAATGGAAATAAAACTCAAGAGGGATCCTTGCAGAGCCTTGGACAATAGATTGGCAGGTGGAGGAACTGCATGTCAATCATCAGCATCACTGCCCCACTGCTTTGTTCTCACCTAGCAACTGAAATGTAAATAGCTTCAAGTGCCTCTTCTATTTGCTTCCTCTCATTCACCCTTACAACTAAACAATGGAAAGAAAATAGAACTGATGAACATTGAATGGCATCATTTAAAGTTCAAAGTTCAAAGTACATTTATTATCAAAGTATGTATACATTGTACAACCCTGAGATTCGTCTCCAAGCAGGCAGCCACAAAACAAAGAAGCCCAAAAGAACCCAGAAATAAAAGAAGACTTGTCAAGCACCCAACTTGCAGAGAAAAACAATAAAAGTAAGCAAATAGCATTCAGAACAAAGTGAGTCTGCAGACATGAACCTAGAACAACTGGAGCAGGCCAGAGCCTCAGCCTCAGCCTCAGTTCTGTACAGAGCCAAGTAAATGTCACAGAGCAGCATGCAGCACCATTCCGACCCTTGCCTCTGGCCCTGACACCCTACCTTTTCAATCCATCCAGCCTGGCGTTTAAATCGGTGAAACATCAGGTCGTTGCTCGCCTTAGGACCCAGGCCCTGTTGCATCAATACTGTCTGGGTTTGGACCCTGCTGCCACATTTTGGCCTGTACCTGACCATTCCAAATCGGCCTGGCACTTAGGTTGATCATAGCTTGCTCTGGACAGTGCTGGTGTTGCATTTGACATAATCATTATGGAAGTCATGGTCTACTTTCTTAAAAGCTGGGAATGAAGTTAATGAACTCAAAAACATAACAGTCAGCACAGTGGCACAACTAGCAGAGCTTTAATGACTTGGATTCAGTGCTGTTCACTGGCACTGCCTGTGTGGAGTTTATTCTCCCAAGGGCTGCATGGGTTTGCTTCAGGTGCTCTGGTTACCACCTACATCCCAAAGGTTAGTGGATCAAATAGTATGTGTAAAGTGCCTCAAAAGTACAAAATGGCTGAAGTCAATCCAAGAGGTTATTTCTTTTCATTGTGCATTGATTTCTTTCTGAGGTTCAAATTGACTCTAGGGTTAATCAGGTGAACTTATGGCATGAATAAGATTTACTTCTGGCATTGTTGAATTATATCTGCACGTGAGTGCCTGATTTTACTTAAGTAATTTTCTCTTTGCCACTTGTGGCTGAAAGATGCTGCTGGAAATCCCACTTCAGAGACTTAATATGAAGATCCAGTCTGACAACCTGTACTGATGAATGGTCTCGGACGGAAACGTCGACTGTTTTCTTTTCCGTAGATGCTGCTTGTCCTGCTGACTTCCTCCAGAATGATGCGTGTGTTGCTTGGATTTCCAGCTTCTGTAGATTTTCTCTTCTTTGTGACAATCTAGTACAATATTTAGCATGATATACCGATGAAGATACCAGTCTAAAAATTCTCATACACCCAAATGGCAGCCATTGTAGTGATATGTGAGCAACCATTTCAGATTGCTGTAGTCCTGAGGTCCAACATGCGCTATAACAATCAATATGGAGAAAAGGCTCTTCACCATAGGCTGAACACCAATGCCTGCAATCAGGTCAGTGAGCAAAGACAAAAGCCAGCAAGATGGCACTGCAAAGACTGAGAGTGTAAAACCGGTTGAATGTAAGAAAAGCTGAAGAAGTTGAAAGGTTGTAGGTGGTGCTACCAATCAGCTAAGTGACTGAGAATTGAGTCTGAATTGGGGTTATGATTAGGTTCATGACAAGTGGGTGGAAACCTGGGCTAATGAGAACATCAGTTGGAGGTGTAGAAAGACTTCGGGTGGCATTAGTGAAAAACAAACCTAACTTTCCAGAAACTGAAATTTGGTTTCTTGTTATTAAAACTTATTTCCCTGGAGAATCCGGTATGAATGTGTAAGGATCTAGACTGCAACATCACCATGTAACTTGGAAAATGTTCTTTGAATCATTTGGAATTATCAGTGGGCAGAAAAGACCAATGTCTCCAGTGTCATCGCCCAACCACTTCTCTGCAGCCTTGTACTGTACTTTATTCCTTAGTTTTATCAGATTCCCTCCTAAAAGGCACAAGTGAGCCTGTCTCAACCATATGTGTAGACAATGTATTCCAGATTCCAAAAACACACTTCAGTTAAAAGCTTTCCCTCTCATCACTCGAATTTTCTTCTTCTTTATTCCACCCACTATCCACACTGTCTAAACCCCTCATTGTTTAATATACTTGAATTGAAAAAAAGTAAAGACCACTGTTTACGTTTCCATTGTTCACAATTATTCAGTTATGGCTGAACAATGACCCTCTGAATCTGCATCAGATTTTAGTCCTAGAAAATTATTTACAGTGTATAATGCAAACACTGAATTTCATGAAGCTGATTAAAGAACAAACAATCAATGTTATCTCAAGACTAGTCTCCATGCATGGGTTCAGTATGGGCTGCATCTGTGAAGAAAATTTTATTGCAAAGAAACTAATTTCTGGTTACAAGCTTCATGCTAATGCTACCACATACTTTAGGGATCAATCTGCCTTTAATCTAACTGGCTCCATTCTGAAAGCATTCTAGACAACATTATAATTTTAACAATTTTTGACTGGCTGACATTCACTTACTGCTTAACACTGGTGTGAGCATTTCTTTAAGGCATTAACTCCCACTGAGCTGGTTACTATGCTCAATCATGACAGCCATACTTTATGTGTGAGTCCAATTGCTAAGTATCAACAGGTTATTGGAAGGTGGAAGTGTGGATGGTAGAGGAGGATATTACCGTAACTACATTGCCTAGGTGCAGGCAGTGGAGTTCCTGGCTGAAGACCCTCACAGTGTGGAAGGAGGAGCTGAAGCATTTAATGGAAATACAACTTGAGAGGGATCCACATGCAGCCTTGCACAATTGCATGGCAGGCGGAGGAAATGCATACCAAACTGACCAATGTGAGGAAAATTATCCTCATATGTCAGTGAAGTCACTCATTCACCGGCAAATGATAATTTTGAGTATTATTTTAAAGTAACGGCAGTGAACCTGCAGGGTGTGTTACCGTTCCACTTGCCCAACACCACTACCACACACTATATATCTTGCTTTCACCTACAATTTACCATTGTCTCATGACTTGTGCCAGCCATTTTGTACCATAGTACATAACTAAAATTCCATTAATACATGTGGGCCATAAACTAGGGTCAAGATAATACTGTCCTGAGTTTCTTACTAGGACAACAGTGATTACTGACACCATCTAACCATTTTCTAAATTCACTCACAGCATGTGCATTTGCTGCCAGGGTTATCATTTACCAATGCTTCCTAATTTCTCCATGAAGGGAATGCCTGCGAGACCATTATTGAAGTTACAAATCACTTATATTGGACCATTTCAGCCAAGGTTCTCTTCTAAGTATGACTCATTTGCCTGTGTTTGACTCATATTCCTCTAAATATTTCCTTTTCATCACCTGTCCGTAACTTTATAAATGTTGTCAATGTACCTGCCTCAGCCACTTCCTGTGACAGCTCATTCCAAATACTGACAACACTCCAGTTAAAAAGTTACCCCTCAGGTTCCTATTACTATGCTCAGTCATGACAGCCATTCTTTATGTGTGAGTCCAATTGATAAATACCAACAGGTCATTGGAAGGTGGAATTGTGGATGGTAGAGGAGAGTATCACAGTAACTATGACCAATTAGCCTTAAACCTATGCTCTCTTGCTCTTACATGTCTCTTTAGCTAAAACTTCATTAACTTGGATTAAATTGGGAATAAAATGTGGGAGTTAGGGTCCCCATGACTTTGTTACTCAGAGCCCTTGCCAAATGAAGCATTGGCATTTGAAATGCTTTCTTAATCATTCAGGCACAAACACCAAGAAACAGATGGAAAATGTGAAGCATAATCCTATTGCACCACCAGATTTAGGATCTAAATCCAAGCAAAGGCAGGAAAGATTACTTTCAAAAGAAGATGCAACAGTGAAATGAATGCGAACCCAATCTAGATCCACTTGATTATTAGGAAGCTTGACAGCTAATATGCAGAGTCAATATTCTGATTGTCTAGGGATGGATTATTTGGAACCAAGGGTCACAGAGTCAAAATAAGGGGTAACAGAGATGAGAAGAGACTTCCACACTCAGTTAGAGGTGAATATTTTGGAATTCTCTACCCAGGAAGACTGTGGAGTCTTGCACTCTCAATATATTAAAGACAGAAATCAATTGATTTCAATTATTGAGGAAATCAAAGTACCTGTATATTGGATTGGAGCAGGAAAATGATCCTGAGGTAAAAGATCATCCATGATCTGATTGAATGGCAATAGGTGTATGATGGGTAATGTAGATATTAACCGTACTTTTCATTTTTATGCTGTTTTCAAGAGCACATATTATAAAAATCTCCTTAGTTTAGCATATACTAGATCTTTGCATATCTTATGGAACTTAATCAAAGTAGGATCATTCCAGTGCAGAAGAACATCAATTTGCAACTTTGTAGAAGAAAAAAAATGTGGAAACCTATTAAACCTATAATAACAGGGCATTTAGAAGACATTAGTTGGATTGGGCAAATCAAGAAGGGTTTATGAAACTGATATCAGATTCTATAGTTTTTTGAAGGAGTACCAATTAGAATATATAGGTCCATTTGCTATGTGCCATGTTGAGAATAGACAGGAGGGAAGCAATAAGTGTGCAGTACTTGATAAGGCCCCTGGCTTCCATGTTAGCTCATTTTAACTCCAGTGTCTGGGGGATAACAGCCAGGGTTTGGGAATGGGTGTTGCAAGGTGGATCTGGTTGCAAGAACATACCCTGGACCTAATGCAGCAATAGTTCTATCATTGTGGGCACAGGAAACAAAGTGATTTGAAATATTTCCTGGCATCACGCTCAATAAAATCAAATAGAAGAAGCAAGAGCGGTCCCATCAAGCAAAATGGCAGGGTGGAGTAAGAGGGTGAGCTTGCAGTCCTCTGTATCAGAAGGTATGGAAAGATGAAAAAGGGTAAATTAAACTCATTAAACTTTGCTATGGACACCAGATATGACTATAAAACAAAGGGGTAGAATTAGGCAATTCAGCGCATTGAACCTGCTGCGCTATTCCATCATGGTTGATTTATTATCCCCCTCAACCCCATTCTCCTGCTTTCTCTTGTAACCTTTGACACCTTTACTAATCAGAAACTTATCAACCTCTGCTTTAAATATACCCAAGACATGGTCTTCACGGCTACCTATGGCAATGAACTCCACAGGTTCAGGTGTAACCCATCCTTTTTTATGGAGGTCATACATTCTCCAGAAAAGATTCCAATGGTCCAGGAATCTGAAACCCTGCCCACTACATCCCTCCCTCAGCCACTCATTTACCTGCACTGTCATTCTTTTCCGGCCCTTACCAGCATGTGCTAAGGGGAGTAATCCAGAGATTACTACCTTGGAGGACCTGTTCTTTTCCCTCCTCCATATCCACCTATACTCACTGCACAAGGCCTCCTCTTTCTATCTATGCCATTGGTGCCAATGTGCAGCACAACTTTGAACTGCTCACTCTCCCTCTTGAGAATCTTCTGCAGCTGCTCTGAGACAAACTGGACCTGGGAATCTGGAAAACAACACTTCATCCTGATGTCTCTTTCCTGGCCACAGAATCTCATGTCCATTGTGTGTCCTTTCACAATCAGTCTGTGTGACTTTACCCTTCCTTGCTGAGTCTCAGAGCAGGCCACACTGCTTTGGCCTGAATACCGCTGTGTCCCAATACGTTATCCCCCAGCAGTACTAAAAGAGGTTTTATTGAGGGGAATGGCCTCAGGGGAACCCTGTTCTGACTGTTTATTCCCCTTACTCTATATTGATACTTCATAACTCTTCTGAGAGCAAAAAGGGGAAAGAACTTATAAGCAAGGATAATCAGGGTTAATACCAACTCAGAAATATAGTCATATCTTCAGATTTAATCGATCCACTATGCACGATTATAAAGGGTACAATTAAGGATTAGTCCATTTTAATGTAATTCATCTTGAGCAAGGGCAAGTAGAATATAACATCACTTAAGAGTTATGAAATTGACAACTAGACTATTGACTAGAACAAGGTCAGACAGAATATAATGGATCTAAGACCTACATTGGAAAGCTGCTTGATGACAAGGAAGATGTAAAGTACCAGTGAGCATTTATATTGCAATATTCAATTCATTTGATTTTGGAGGGAAGGTTACTTCTCTGTACACAATTTATGTCTGGACATATTTACAAAGGGCTATTTAACATTTTTAATACCTACATCATGAAAAAAAAATGGATTTATATCCTAGTTGAAAAACATTGTGTAGGAGTAAGGACATTATGTTACAGTTATATATGTCAATGGTAAGGCTGCACTTGGAGTATTGTGTATAGTTTTATAGGAAAGATGTTGTGTAGCTGGGGAGGGTAGAGAAGAGATTTATGAGAATGCCGCCTGGATTAGAAGGCCTTAGTTAGAGGGAGAGGGTGGCCACAATGGATATTTACTTCCTAGAGTGCAGGAGAGTAAAGACTGATTTATACTTGTGCATCAAATCGACGCCGTAGGTATGACATAGCCACGAACCCTATGCAGTGCCTACGCGGATCCCTATGCCATAGCCTGACACACACCTCTCCCAAAATGTAGCTACGCGTCACGGCAACGCAGACCGCAGCAACTGTGATTGGTCCGCTTGGTAGCATCGCATTTCCTCCTACGCTGCAATAGCTTCCCATTGGGTGACTGAAGGGCAGGGAAGGAACTCTGGCTGCAATGCTTTCCATAAAGCTTTACAGACCTCCGAAATAATGGAGGGCACATTTTGCTTTTACGAAAAAAAGACGCTCGCTTTAAACTTGTTTACCCTGAGAAAGACTACCATGACCATGAAGCCTTGCACGGGTAGGTGTGTGCGCACGCGTGACGTGTGAATACGAGATGTGCACATGCGTGTACATGCCCGAATTGCACAGTGACACAGACACACCAACCCACAAGTATAAATACTCACAACGGCATAGCCCACTTGCGTAAGCTGGTACGCACAAGTATAAACCAGCTTTAATTGGTGTCAGAGTCATAGAGTCATAGAACACTACCGCACAGAAACAGGCGCTTTGGCCCATTTAGAGTTATTGATTTGCCAAGTTCCATTGACCTGCACCTGGACCATGCCCTCTGTACCCCTCCCATCCATGTATCTATACAAGTTTTTCCTAAATGTTGAAATCGACTCCACATCACAACTTGTGCTGGTACTCTCACCAATCTCTGAGTGAAGAATTTCCTTGTCATGTTCCCCTTAAACATTTTACCTTTCATCCTTAACCCATGACCTCTCGATCTAGTCTCACTCCACATTAGTGTAAAATGCTTGCTTGCATTTACCCTATCTATACCCCCCATAATTTTGTATCTGTCAAATCTCCCCTCAGTCTTCTGCATTCTTGCAAATGAAGTCCTAACCAATTCAACTTTTCCCTATAACTCAACTCCTCAAGTCCTGGCAATATCCTTGTAAATTTTCTCTGCACTCTTTCAATCTTATTTACACCATTCCTGTAGGCAGGTGATCAAAACTACACAAAAGACTCCAAATTAGGTCTCACGGACATCGTATACAAATTCAACATAACATCCCAACTCCTGTACTTAATACATTGATTTATAAGGCCTATGTGCCAAATATTTCTTTATGACACAATCTAACTGCGATGCCGCTTTCAAGATCCCTATGTGTTAACACACTCCTCAGTGCCCTACTGCTCACTATGTAAGTGATCCGGTTGGTCCTCGCAGAGAGCAACACATGTTCTCACACACATCTTCATTCAATTCCATCTGCCATTATTCTGCCCATTTTCTAAGCTGGTCCAGATTCTGGTGCAAGCTTTGATAGTTTTCCTTGTTGTCCTTTAAGCCCCAGTCTTGGTGTACTCCACAAATTTTCAGATCCAGTTTACAACATTATCATCCTGATCATTCATATATAGATGACAAACAACAATGGACCCCAGCACCGGTCTCTTCAGCACACCACTATTCATAGGCTTCCAGTCAAAGAGGCAACCATCTACAACCACCCTCTGCCTTATTCTTTGAAGCAAATGTTTAATCCAATTTAGAACCTCATTTTGAATGCCAAGTGACTTAACCTTCTTCACCAACCTCCAGTGTTAGAACTTGTCAAAGGCCTTCCTTAAATCCATTCACCACCTTGCATTCATCAACTTTCCTGGTAACTTCCTTGAAAAACTCCAGAAGAATCATTACATATGACTTAGCATTCACAAAGCCATGTTGACTATCTGTGTCAACCTATTCAAATAGTTATATATCCGGTCTCTAAGTTACAGCACCTTCCAATAACTTCTCCACTACTGATGTCAGGCTCACCAGCCTATAACTTCTTGGTTTATATTCAGAACCTTTCTTAAACAACTAAACAATATTAGTTATCTTTCAATCATCCAGCACCTCACCCATGTCAAAGGATGTTTCAATTATCTCTGTTATGGCCTCTGCAATTTCTGCACTAGACTTCCAATAAATTTGAGGGAACTCCTTATCAGGCCCTGGAGATTTATCCAGTCTAATTTGCCTCAAGACATTAAACATCTCTTCCTCTGTAATCTATTTAGGGTCCAAGTCCTCACTGATCCATTGACTCCTTCTGAAAGCAATTCAGAAGCCACAGGATATATATAGTACATCCCAAAGGGGAAGAAGTATTCTTAAGGATAGTTGACATAATCAAGGCTAACAAGAGAAGTCAAAGCCAACACAGAAGCTAAAGAGAGGGAACATAATAAAGCAAAGAGTAGTGGGAAGTTAGAGGATTGGGAAGCTTTTAAAAATCAACAGAAGACAACTAAAAATGACATTAAAAAGGTAAAGATGAAATATGAATGTAAGAATTAGAATTAGAATTAGGACTTATTTAAATCTTACATTCATCCCACAACGTGAGGAAGTAAAAATCTTTGCATTATGAATCAGTTGCAATGTAAAGACATGTGCATTTAAAAGTCTAATGGTTTGTAGAAAGAAATTGTCCCTTAGCTGATTGGTCCTGGCTTTAATACTGTGGTAGCATTTGCCAAACAGAAGCAGTTGAAACAGTTTATGGTTGGGGTGACCTGGTGTTCCAGATGATTTTCCAGGCCTTCTTTCTGCACTTGCTGTTATAAATGTCCTCAATAGAAGGACAATAATATTAAAGAGGATACCATAAGTTTTTTCAGAATCATGAAGTGTAAAAGAGTGTTGAGAGTGGATATTGGCCTGCTGGAAAATGACGCTGGAGAGGTAGTAATGGGGGACAAAGAAATAGCAGAAGAACTGAATAAATATTTTGCATCAGTCTTCATGATGAAGGACACTAGCAATATGGTGGAAGTTCCAGGTGTCAAGGGGCAAAAAGTGTGTGAAGTTACCAAAACTAGAGATAAGGTTCTTGGAAAACTGAAAGGTCTGAAAGTAGATAAGTCACCTGGACCAGATGGTGTACACTCCAGACTTCTGAAAGAGGTGGCTGAAGAGATCGTGAAGGCATTAGTAATGATCTTTCAAGGATTACTAGATTCTGGAATGTTTCCAGAAGACTGAGAAATTGCTAATGTCACTCCACTCTTCAAGAAGAGAAAGAGGGAGACGAGAGGAATCGATAGGCCAGTTAGTATGATCTCAGTGGTTGGGAAGATGTTGGAGTCCATTAATAAGGATGAGGTCTCAGGGTACTTGGAGGCATTTGATAAAACAGGCCATGGTTGGCATGGTTTCTTCAAGGGAAAATCTTGTCTAACAAATCTGTTGGAATTGTTTGAGGAAATAATAAGCAGGATAAATGACGGAGAATTGGTTGATGTGCACTGGGATTTTCAGAAGGCTGAAAATACATGAAAGGCTCATACATGAGGCTGCTTAACAAGCTATGAGTCCATTGTATTATAGGAAAGACTCTAGCATGGATAAAGCAAAGGCTGATTGGCAGGGAGCCTTTTCTGACTGGCTGTCAGTGACTAGTGTTGTTCCACAGGGGTCAGTGTTGGGACCAATTCTTTTAATGATGTATGTCAATGATTTGAATGATGGAATTGATAGCTTTGTTGAAATGGTTGTAGATGATATGACAATAGGTGGAGAGGCAGGTATTTTTGAGGAAGAAGAGAGGCTACAGAAGGACTTAGACAGATTAAGCGAATGAGCAAAGAAATGGCAGATGGAATACAGTGGTGGGAAGAGTGTAGTCATGCACTTTGGTAGAAGGAATGAAAGGGTTTACAATTTTCTAAATGGAGAGAAAACACAAAAAAAACTGAGGTGGAAAGGGATTTGGGAGTACTTGTGCAGGATTCCTTAAGGGTTACCTTGTAGTTTGAGTCTGTGGTGAGGAAGGCAATTACGATGTTAACATTCATTTCAAGAGCAGTTAAAAATATAAAAACCAGGATGTAATGTTGAATCTTTATAAAATACTGATGACACCTCACTTGAATATTGTGAGCAGGTTTGGGCCCCTTAGTTCTGAAAGGATATACTGAAACTGGAGAAGGTTCAAAGGAGGTTCTCGAAAATGATTCCAGGATTGAATGGGTTGTCTAATGGCTCTGGGCCTGTATTAACTAGGATTCAGAAGACTGAAGGATGACCTCATTGAAATCTATCAAATGGCAAAAGGCCTTGATAGAGTGGATATGGAGATTATGTTTCCAGTGGTGGGAGAGTCTGAGACCACAGGACATAGCCTCAAAATAGAGGGACATCCTTTAGAAAGGAGATGAGGAGGAATTTATTTAGACAGAGGGTGGTAAATCTGTTGAATTCTTTGCCACAGGCTGCGGTGGAGGGCAAGTCTTTATGTATATTTAAGGTAGAGATTGATAGATTCTTGATTGTACAGGGCATGAAGGGATCTAGGAAAAAGGCAGATTGGGGCTGAGAGTAAAATTGATGAGAGCTATGATAAAATGGCAGAGCAGACTCGATAAGCCAAATGACCTAATCCTGCTCCTATACCTTATAGTTTTATGGTCATGCCTATAGACTCTCAGTGCAGCTCCTGTGTAAGCATGATGCAAAAAAATTACACTTAATATATCCCTCATCTCATTCGGATCCACTCATAGATTACCACTCTTATCTTCCAGAGGACAACTTTTGTCCCTTGTTATTCTTTTGTTCTTAATATATCTGTAAAAGGCCTTAGGATTCTCCTTCACCTTGTTTGCAAGAGAAACCTCATGTTTTCTTTTTGCGCTCCTGATTTCCTTCTGAAGTACTCTCTTGCATTTCTTATATTCCTCAAGTCCCTCATTTGTTCCTGTCTGTGTATACTTGCTATGCACCTCTTTTCGTGCTTAACCAAGGCCTTACTACCTCTCAAAATCCAAGGTTCTGTAAGCCTATTATCAATACATGTTATTCTGACAGGAATATACAAATTCTGTACTCTCAAATTTTCAGTTCTGAAGGCTTCCCACTTATCAACTACAACTTAGCCAGAAAACAACTAATCCTCACTTTCCAGATTCTTTCTGATACAATCAAATTGTCCTTTTTAGAATCCCAACCCTTGGGCCAGACGTACCTTTTTCTATAATTACTTTGAAACTATTGGCATTATGATCACTAGGTGCAAACTATGCCTCTACACAATCCATTGTCTCCTGCTCTGTCTCATTCCCTAATAGAAGATCTAGTATTGCCCCTCCTCTAGTTGAGACTTCTATGTACAGATTAAAGAAATTTCCCTTCCAAGTCACCCTGCATCCTCTTAGCATCCTCCTCACAGCTAACACTGCCGCTCAGCTTCATGTCATCCGCAAACTTGGAGATGCTGCATTTAATTCCCTCATCCAAGTCATTAATATATATTGTAAACAACTGGGGTCCCAGCACTGAGCCTTGCGGTACCCCACTAGTCACCGCCTGCCATTCTGAAAAGGTCCCGTTTATTCCCACTCTTTGCTTCCTGTCTGCTAACCAATTCTCCACCCACACCAATACCTTACCCCCAATACCGTGTGCTTTAATTTTGCACACTAATCTCCTGTGTGGGACCTTGTCAAAAGCCTTTTGAAAATCCAAATATACCACATCCACTGGTTCTCCCCATCCACTCTACTAGTTACATCCTCAAAAAATTCTATGAGATTCGTCAGACATGATTTTCCTTTCACAAATCCATGCTGACTTTCTCCGATGATTTCACCGCTTTCCAAATGTGCTGTTATCACATATTTGATAACTGACTCCAGCAGTTTCCCCACCACCGACGTTAGGCTAACCGGTCTATAATTCCCCGGTTTCTCTCTCCCTCCTTTTTTAAAAAGTGGGGTTACATTAGCCACCCTCCAATCCTCAGGAACTAGTCCAGAATCTAAAGAGTTTTGAAAAATTATCACTAATGCATCCACTATTTCTTGGGCTACTTCCTTAAGCACTCTGGGATGCAGACCATCTGGCCCTGGGGATTTATCTGACTTCAATCCCTTCAATTTACCCAACTCCACTTCCCTACTAACATGTATTTCGCTCAGTTCCTCCATCTCACTGGACCCTCTGTCCTCTACTATTTCTGGAAGATTATTTATGTCCTCCTTAGTGAAGACAGAACCAAAGTAATTATTCAATTGGTCTGCCATGTCCTTGCTCCCCATAATCAATTCACCTGTTTCTGTCTGTAGGGGACCTACATTTGTCTTTACCAGTCTTTTCCTTTTTACATATCTATAAAAGCTTTTACAGTCAGTTTTTATGTTCCCTGCCAGTTTTCTCTCATAATCTTTTTTCCCCTTCCTAATTAAGCCTTTTGCCCTCCTCTGCTGAACTCTGAATTTCTTCCAGTCCTCAGGTGAGCCACTTTTCCTGGCTAATTTGTATGCTTCTTCTTTGGAATTGATACTATCCCTAATTTCTCTTGTCAGCCACGGGTGCACTACCTTCCTTGATTTATTCTTTTGCCAAACTGGGATGAACAATTGTTGTAGTTCATCCATGCAATCCTTAAATGCTTGCCATTGCATATCCACCGTCAATCCTTTAAGTGTCATTTGCCAGTCTATCTTAGCTAATTCACGTCTCATACCTTCAAAGTTACCCCTCTTTAAGTTCAGAACCTTTGTTTCTGAATTAACTATGTCACTCTCCATCTTAATGAAGAATTCCACCATATTATGGTCACTCTTACCCAAGGGGCCTCTCATGACAAGATTGCTAATTAACCCTTCCTCATTGCTCAAAACCCAGTCCAGAATAGCCTGCTCTCTAGTTGGTTCCTCGACAGGTTGGTTCAAAAAACCATCCCGCATACATTCCAAGAAATCCTCTTCCTCAGCACCTTTACCAATTTGGTTCACCCAATCTACATGTAGATTGAAGTCACCGATTATAACTGCTGTTCCTTTATTGCACACATTTCTAATTTCCTGTTTAACACCATCTCCGACCTCACTACTACTGTTAGGTGGCCTGTACACAACTCCCACCAGCGTTTTCTGCCCCTTAGTGTTACGCAGCTCTACCCATATCGATTCCACATCTTCCCGGCTTATGTCCTTCCTTTCTATTGCGTTAATCTCATCTTTAACCAGAAACACCACCCCACCTCCTTTTCTTTCATGTCTATCCCTTCTGAATATTGAATATCCCTGAACGTTGAGCTCCCATCCTTGGTCACCCTGGAGCCATGTCTCTGTGATCCCAACTATATCATAATCATTAATAACAATCTGCACTTTCAATTCATCCACCTTGTTACAAGTGCTCCTTGCATTGACACACAAAGCCTTCAGGCGCTCTTTTACAACACTCTTAGCCCTTATACAATTATGTTGAAAAGTGGCCCTTTTTGATGCTCGCCGTGGATTTGTCGGCCTGCCACTTCTACTTTTCTCCTTACTACTTTTTCCTTCTACCCTCACTTTACACCCCTCTGTCTCTCTTACCATCATAGGTTACCATCATAGTGGGGCACAGCAGGATAGATGTGAAGAAAACAGTATGACAAATGGTTTCACCAAATATTACCCCATTCTAAAGGATCTACAGATGCCATGTGTGTCACAGTCTGGCATAAATCAACTTCTCCAGTCAAGCCGAGCACCCTCAACTCGAATGTTCTGACATTCATTCCCACACACCAATGAAACAGTGACCAGAATTGTTTCAGTAATTAATATTAATACTTCCTCAACAACACATCTACAAGTCCCAATTATCAGTAAGACAGGAATCAAATCTACATGATGTTGTGCCAGTTGTTTGACGTCAGGTCAAAGATTGGTCTGGGAATGGACTTACCAAAGCAATTAAGCAATTATACTCCTGTACCAACTACATAATCACGACATGTCATCTATTCCCATGGCCACCTGCCAAGAAATTTTTATTCCATTAATTTAATAGTATAATGAAAAAATGCTTGTCAATTTCTCCTGAACTTGAACATTTTTTTGGTATTGATGGGAAATGTTCTATTGCTGTAAATGAATATATTTCATTTAGAGGTTAAAGTTGCATCAAACAGATATGTACAATTTTGCTCAGAACGATGAAGAGTGATTATTTTTGGCTCCAAGGCTTTCAGGGCAAAGTTGATGGTGCTAGGAGCATTTTCCTATGACGTGGAAAGTATGGCAATTATAAGCATCTCTTAGACCAGGAGAGCAACACTGTTGAAATACATATTCTTAAAGTGCAATATCAAGAGCTTGCAATGGTCACAGATGGTGGATTTACATAAACTTGGGTCCTTGTCAGTATGCCACCATACAGAAACATTGAAACATAAAAAACCTACAGCACAATACAGGCTCTTCAGCCCACAAAGTTGTGCCGAACATGTCCCTACCTTAGAAATTACTAGGTTTACCAATAGTCCTATATTCTTCTAAGCTCCATGTACTTATCCAAAAGTTTCCTAAAAGACCCTATCATATCTGCCTCCACACCGCTGCTGGCAGCCCATTCCAGGCACTCACCACTCTCTGAATAAAAAACTTACCCCTGTCATCTCCTCTGTACCTACTCCCCAGCACCTTAAACCTGTGTCCTCTTGTGGCAACCATTTCAGCCTGAGGAAAAAGCCTCTGACTATCCACACGATCAATGCCTCTCATCATCTTATACACCTCTATCAGGTCACCTCTCATCCTCTGTTGCTCCAAGGAGAAAAGGCCGATTTCACTCAACCTATTTTCATAAGGCATGCTCCCCAGTCCAGGCAACATCCTTGTAAATCTCCTCTGCATCTTTTCTCTGGCTTCCACATCCTTCCTGTAGTGATGTGACCTGAACTGAGCACAGTACTTCAAGTGGGGTGTGACCAGGGTTCTATATAGTTGCAACATTACCTCTCGGCTCCTAAATTCAATTCCATGATTGATGAAGGCCAATACACCATACGCCTTCTTAACCACAGAGTCAACCTGCGCAGCTGCTTTGAGCGTCCTATGGACTCGGACCCTAAGATCGCTCTGATCCTCCACACTGCCAAGAGTCTTACCATTAATACTATATTCTGCCATTATAGTTGACCTACCAAAATGAACCACCACACTTATCTGGGTTGAACTCCATTTGCCACTTCTCAGCTCAGTTTTGCATCCTATCTATGTCCCGCTGTAACCTCTGACAACCCTCCAGACGATCCACAACACCCCCAACCTTGGTGTCATCAGCAAACTTACTAAACCATCCCTCCAGTTCCTCATCCAGGTCATTTATAAAAATCACAAAGAGTAAGGGTCCCAGAGCAGATCCCTGAGGCACTCCACTGGTGACCGAACTCCATGCAGAATATGACCTGTCTACAACCACTCTTTGGCTTCTGTGGGCAAGCCAGTTCTGGATGCACAAAGCAATGTCCCCTTGGATCCCATGCCTCCTTACTTTCTCAATAAGCTTTGCATGGGGTACCTTATCAAATGCCTTGCTGAAATCCATATACACTACATCTACTGCTCTTCCTTCAACAATGAGTTTAGTCACATCCTCAAAAAATTCAATCAAGCTCGTAAGGCACGACCTGCCCTTGACAAAGCCATGCTGACTATTCCTAATCATATCATACCTCTCCAAATGTTCATAAATCCTGCTTCTCAGGATCTCCTCCATCAACGACCAACCGCTGAGGTAAGACTCACTGGTCTATAATTTTCTGGGCAGGAGACCACCTCTGTCTGTCAATGGAGTAGCAGCAATTTTGTGCTGCTCTTAGTTTTCTTTCTCTCCCCCAAGTTTAAACTTCGAATTTAAAATTTTTATTTGCTGATTCTTGAGGGGGAATGATATGTCTATGTCTATGAGGAGTAGGAAGAACCTGGCTGAACCTATGACAAAGGTAATGGAAAAGGAAAGACGCCAAAAGAAAGATCTGATGAAATGCTACCATGGGCTGAAGATATCGTTCGGACACTGAATTCAATTAAAGATCAGAATGGGTCAATTAAAGACCAACTGGAAAAGAATAGTAATGAAATGAAGTCATTTCTGGGAAAACTTAAAGACGTGGAAACACAAGTTATTACACATGAAGAGGAATTGAAGATAACTAAGCAAAAATTGTTTGAAGCTACAACCCGTTTGGATAGATATCAAAATAAGATTATAGACCTGGAAACTAGGTCTTGCCGAAAGAATATACGAATTGTTGGTCTGCAAGAAGGAGCTGAAGATGGAGATTTAACTACTTACTTTGGTAAGCTTTTTCATACTTTATTTCCTACCATTTTATCACAGCCACCTGCTGTAGAAAAAGCACACAGAGCATTTCCTTTGAAATTTAAGGATCCAAATAAACAAAGATCTGTTCCGGTTTGTTTTCATCACTTTAAAATTAAAGATCAAATAATGCGACAGGCAAGGTAAGAGAGAGTTTTTAGACTTAACGAGTCTGAGCTCCGTTTTTATGAAGATTATCCAAGGGAGGTAATGGAACAAAGATCAAGATTTGTTTTGGTAATGAAACAAGCATATGATAAGAAACTGTTTCCTTCTCTGCGTTACCCAACAAAAATTAAAGTTTTTCCTTCTAACTCCCCTCCTCATACATTTTTTTATCCAAAAACCGCACTGGACTTCGTTCAGACTATACCTGCCGCCGCTATCGACTCCACCTCTGAATGAACTATCTGAAAGGTTGTTTGGTTATCTGAATATTATTCACATTTCGGAAAAAAGATTTATGAAGGTGGGATCCCGTTGGAGGTGGCGGAAATTATGTTGGACCCGGAGTATGTTCCGTGCCTATTCTGGCATCTGTCCCCCACTTTTCCTTCACTACATCGACGACTGCATTGGCGCTGCTTCCTGCACGCATGCAGAACTCGTTGACTTTTTTAACTTTGCCTCCAACTTTCACCCTGCCCTCAAGTTTACCTGGTCCATTTCCGACACCTCCCTCCCCTTTCTAGATCTTTCTGTCTCTGTCTCTGGAGACAGATCCACTGATGTCTACTATAAGCCTACTGACTCTCACAGCTATCTGAACTATTCCTCTTCTCACCCTGTCTCTTGCAAAAACGCCATCCCCTTCTCGCAATTCCTCCGTCTCCGCCGCATCTGCTCTCAGGATGAGGCTTTTCATTCTAGGATGAAAGAGATGTCTTCCTTTTTTAAAGAAAGGGGCTTGTCTTCCTCCACTATCAACTCTGCTCTTAAACGCATTTCCCCCATTTCACATACATCTGCTCTCACTCGATCCTCCCGCCACCCCACTAAGAATAGGGTTCCCCTGGTCCTCACCTACCACCCCACTAGCCTCCGGGTCCAACATATTATTCTCCGTAACTTCCGCCACCTCCAACGGGATCCCACCACTAAGCACATCTTTCCCTCCCCCCCTCTCTCTGCATTCCGCAGGGATCGCTCCCTACGCAACTCCCTTGTCCATTCGTACCCCCCATCCCTCCCGACTGATCTCCCTCCTGGCACTTATCCGTGTAAGCGGAACAAGTGCTACACATGCCCTTACACTTCCTCCCTTACCACCATTCAGGGTCCCAAACAGTCCTTCCAGGTGAGGCAACACTTCACCTGTGAGTCGACTGTGCTGATATACTGCGTCTGGTGCTCCCGATGTGGCCTTTTATATATTGGCGAGACCCGACGCAGACTGGGAGACCGCTTTGCTGAACATCTACGCTCTGTCCGCCAGAGAAAGCAGGATCTCCCAGTGGCCACACATTTTAATTCCACATCCCATTCCCATTCTGACATGTCTATCCACGGCCTCCTCTACTGTAAAGATGAAGCCACACTCAAGTTGGAGGAACAACACCTATATTCCGTCTGGGTAGCCTCCAACCTGATGGCATGAACATCGACTTCTCTAACTTCCGCTAAGGCCCCACCTCCCCCTCATACCCCATCTGTTACTTATTTTTATGCACACATTCTTCCTCTCACTCTCCTTTTTCTCCCTCTGTCCCTCTGAATATACCTCTTGCCCATCCTCTGGGTCCCCCCCCGCTCCTTGTCTTTCTTCCCGGACCTCCTGTCCCATGATCCTCTCGTATCCCCTTTTGCCTATCACCTGTCCAGTTCTTGGCTCTATCCCTCCCCCTCCTGTCTTCTCCTATCATTTTGGATCTCCCCCTCCCCCTCCTACTTTCAAATCCCTTACTCACTCTTCCTTCAGTTAGTCCTGACGAAGGGTCTCAGCCTGAAACGTCGACTGCACCTCTTCCTACAGATGCTGCCTGGCCTGCTGCGTTCACCAGCAACTTTGATGCGTGTTGCTTTTGTAAGCTTTTCTTTTTTTCTTGACTAGATTTATTACAGCCACGGTTCCTGTACCCTACCATAACCTCCCTGTCTCATTGGAACATACCTTAGCAGAACTCCACACAAATGTCCCTTGAACATTTGCCACATTTCTTCTGTTCTCTTCCCTGAGAACATCTGTTTCCGATTCAAGCTTCCAATTTCCTGCCTGATAGCCTCATAATTCTCCTTACTCCAATTAAACACTTTTCTAACTTGTCTGTTCCTATCTCTCTCCAATGCTGTTGTAAAGGAGATAGAATTATGATCACTATCTCCAAAAATGCTCTCCCACTGAGAGATCTGACACCTGACCAGATTCATTTCCCAATACCAAATCAAGTACAGCCTCTCCTCTTGTAGGCTTACCTTGTGTCAAGAAACCTTCCTGAACACACCTAACAAACTCCAGCCCATCTAAACCCCTTGCAGTAGGGAGATGCCAATCGATGTTTGGGAAATTAAAATCTCCCATCGTGACAACTCTGTTATTATTACACCTTTCCAGGATCTGTTTCCTCAATATCCCTGTTACTATTGGGCGGCCTATAAAAAACACCCAGTAAATTTATTGACCTCTTCCTGTTCCTAACCTCCACCCACAGAGACATAGACAATCCCTCCATGGCGTCCACTTTACTGCAGCCGTGAAACTATCTCTGATCAACAGTGCCACACCCCCACCTCTCTTGCCTCCCACCTGTCCTTTCTGAAACATCTAAAACCCAGCACTTGAAGTAGCCATTTCTGTCCCTGAGCCATCCAAGTCTCTGTAACGGCCACCAAATCATATCTCAAAGTACTGATCCACACTCTAAGCTCATCTGCTTTGTTCACAACACTCCTTGCGTTAAAATAGACATATCTCAAACCTTCAGTCTGAGTGCGTCTCTTCTCTATCACCTGCCTATTCTCCTTCTTGTACTGTCTGCAAGCCTTCTCTGTTTGTGAGACAACCTCCTCTTCCCCAGTCTCTTCAGTTTGGTTTCCACCCCCCAACAATTCTAGTTTAAACTCTCCCCAGTAGCCTCAGCAAACCTACCCACCAGGATATTGATCCCCCTGGGATTCAAGTGCAACCTGTCCTTTTTGTAGGGATCAGTCAACCTGTAGAATCGGCTATGAGGTGATCTTACCTAGCTTTGATTTTGTGTTAGAATCTTTATCAGAAATGAAATATTGATTTTATACAATTTATTAGACCGATGTTACATCCTCAGGGAGTTTGCGAAAAAAGGCCATTTTTCACATGAGGGGCAATATTACTTATGGCTTGAAGGCAATATCATTTTTCTAATAGGTTGAAATGAAAAGAATTTATTTATTAACTGGGGAAGGTTATTATAGTTGAAATAGGAAGGAATTGTGTATTGGCAGCCAGAAAGCTTTGCAGTAAGTAAGGAAATGTTGATCATAATGGATTGGATCAGCTGAGTTTAGAGACCAGAACCAACCCCCCAGCACTGCATTTTTCACTGTCTTAAATGAAATTGACCAAAGTATGAACCACTTTTTTATCACACTATGGAATGAAAGGATATTAATAATAATAACTGCATGTAAAAATGGATAGAGTAAACGAAGCCGATGAAGCCAGAGCAGAAGCATTCTTCTGGCGTTTCAAAGTCCAGTCAAAGTAAATTTATTATCAAAGAACATATGTGTTACCATTTACTACCCTGAGATTCATTTTCTTGCAGGCATTTACAGAATAATAGAAATACAATACAATTTTTGAAAAAGTATACATAGACAAAGACAGACAAAGGTGCAAAAGACAAATTATGCAAATAAGTAAGTAAATGATTACAACTAAGAACATGAGTTAGAACGTAGAACAGTACAGCACAGCACAGGAAAAGTCCCTTCAGCAACAATGTTGTGTTGAACGATTTAAAGTAGTAAACAAATTTCTATAGATGTACCGTGGAGAGCATTCTAACTGGCTGCATCATTTTCTGGTAGGGGGAAGGGAGGGAGTGGGCCACTGCACAGGATCGAAGTAAACTGCAGAAAGTTGTGAACTCAGTCAGCTCCATCTAGCTTTCTCAGCATCCAGAACGTTGTCAAGAAGCAATACCTCAAAAAGTCAGCATCCATCATTAAGGACCCCATAACCTGGGACATGCCCTCTTCTCATTGCTACCATCAGGGAGGAGGTACAGGAGCATGAAGGCACACACTTAGTGAATCAGAAAAAGTTTCTTCCCTTCTGCCATAAGATTTCTGAATGGACATTGAACCCATGAACACTGTCTCACTATTTTGCTTTTTCTCTTTTCGCACTTTTTAACTTTTTATTTAATTTAACATATATAATTTACTGTAACTTACAGTTTTTGTTATTGTTTTTCAAAGTATTGCTGCAGCATAATAACAAATTTCATGACATATGCCTGATTCTGATCTCTTCTTCCTACAGAATTTCCATATCCTTCCATTTTCCTATCTAATCAATTTGTCTATTGATGTACCTATCTAGAAGTTTCTTAAAAATCTCAATGTTTCTGCCTCTCCCATCACCACTGGCAGTGCACAGGTCCCTCCAGTCTCTGTGTAAATGTCTTGCCCCTCACATCTCCTTTGAAATTACCCCAACTTACATTAACTGCATGCCCTCTGGTATTAAATAGTTCAACTCTGGGAAAGTGGTACTGTCTATAGAGATCTATCTATGCCTCTCTCTGTCAGATCTCCCCTCTGCCTCTGCTACTCCAGAGAAAACACTCTAAGTTTGTCCAACCTTGTTAATGCACATGCCCTCTAATCCAGGCAACATCCTGGTAAATCTCATCTGCAGCATCTCCAAAACCTCAACTCCTTCCTATAATTGGGCAACCAGGACTGCACGCAATGCCCCTGATGCGGCCTAACTGGAGATTTATAAAGGAGCAACTTAACTTCCTGACTGAATGGATCAACTAATAAAAACAAACATGCCATATACCTTCTTAACCACCTCATGTGTGTCCATTTTTAGAGAACTATGAACCTGAACCCCAAGATACCTCCGTTCATCAGCACTATTAAGGGTCTTGCTCTTAGTAGTGTAATGTCTCTGCACTTGACCTACCAATGTGCAATACTTTACATTTGGCCGGATTAAACTCCATCTGCTATTTCTTCACTCATATTTGCATCTGATCTCCATATGCTCACAACACACACAAAATGCATTTTGTATATTGCTTGGATTTCCAGCATCTGCAGATTTTCTCTCATTTGTGATTTTTCCATATGCTCATGAATACTATCCCTAAGAATTCTGTCCAACTACTTCCCTACCACTGACATGAGATTCATCGGTCTATAATTTCCAAGAATATTCCTTGAATAATGGAACAACGTTAGCTACTCATCAGTCCTCCAGGATCCTGCCTTTGGCTAGAGAGAACATGAAGATATTGGTCAATGCCCCAGCAAGCTCTTCTCTTGTCTCGCTCAATAACCTGGAGTATATCTCATCAGACCCTGGAGACTTATTCACCTTAATGTTCTTTAAGAGACCCAACACTACCTTCTCCTTAACTTTGAAATACCCAAGAATAAATATACTCTTGGCACTAATCTTCCTATCCTCTGGTGAATACTGATAAAGTACTCATTATAGACCTCACCTATGTCCTCTGCATCCAAGAAAGTGTTACTCCCTTTATCCTAGAGTGTTTCTATCATCTCTCTAGTTATTATCTTGCTCTTAGTATATGTATAGAATGCCTTTGGATACTGTTTAATCCTACTTGCCAAGAACTTTTCATGGCCCCTCCTGGCTTTCCTAATTCCCTTCCTGAGTTCTTTTCTAGCTTCTTTATAATCCTCAAGGGCTCCGCTTGATTCCTGCTTCCTCAGCTTTGTATACTTGTCCTTTTCTTCTTGACTAAATTCATTACATATCACAACACCCAAGATTCTATTACATTGACAACCTTGTCCTTCCTTCTGACCGCAACCTGTCCTGTTCTCTGTGCTGTCGGTCTTTAAACATCCTCCACATGTCAGATGTGGACTTATCCAAAAGCATCTGTTCCCAATTAATTCTCCCTAGTTTCTGACTAAAGCTCTCATAATTTGCTGTGCTCCAATTTAGTGCTGTCCTGCAAGATCTATACTTATCCTTACCTACATCTATCTTAAGTCATATACAGTCCCTCTACTTGTTGGACTATCTATATATTGATTTAAGAATCCCTCCTGGAAGCACCTAACAAGTTCTGTCCCATTTAAACCTGTTGCCCTCCGAAGGTCCAAGTCTATATTAGGGAAGTTGAAGTCCCCCATGACAACAACATTATTGTTTTTCACCTTTCCTTAATTTGCCTGTGTATCTGTTCCTCAATGTCCCGGAGGATATTGTGTGCTCTAAAGTACAATTCCATCAGATAAAATAGCTTCCTGTTTTTGAGTTTTACCCATATAAACTCAGTTCTTGAAAGTGAGCCTGTAGGTTGTGGAATCAGTTGAAAGCTGAGGTGAGTGAAGTTATGCACTCCAGTTCAGGTGCCTCATTATTGTAGGGCAATAACTGTTCCTGAGCCTGGTGGTGTGGGACCTAAGGATCCTGTCCCTCTAGCCCAAATGTAGTAGTGAAAACAGCGCATGGTCTGGATGGTAAGGTCTTTGACAATGGATCGACTTTATCATGGCAGCACACAAAAGTGGAAAAGAAACATTTTCTTGAAGTGCAGGATTATGCAAGTTCCAACAAATTGCAATAGCTTTTAAGTGCAGCTGCAGAGCTGTTAAATGGAACTTGCTCAGAAGTGAAATGTGGCCCTTTATCCTTTGATTCGTCAGTTGTTGTCAAGTGAATGGGTGCTGGCATGCAGAGAAGTGGAAAAAAGAACATTTTAATACACTGTCTGGAATACCTGGCCTGCATCCAGAGCAGCAGTTAACAATATCACCAAGGACACCAAGGTAACACTTAAATGTTTTCTCATCCTTCCTTACCAAACAACATTATGAGAGAACCTTCACCACAAGAACTACAACAAGTCAAATAGGCAGCTCACCACTATCCTTTCTAGTTCATTTAGGGACAGGAAATAAATACTGGTCTTGTATCTCATGAGAAATGGAGAGATGGAATTTCCAAACAACCCTGTAGGACCAGATTTTCCCACTCATATTTCAATCCTTACTTTTCACATTTCTAAGGCTCTCTAGAAGGTGGGTTTCATTGTATTTGCTTCCAACTTGCTCTCTGCATTTGCTTTCAACTTGCTGCATTGTTTTTCACACATGTAGCATCATCTTATTAATATGTTCACTTTGGTAAACTGCTGATTATACATGTAGGAGGAGCCAAGAAGGAATGCTGTCTTACTGTAAGCACTCATTCCAAGTGAAGAGACACTGCTTGAAACAATGGGATGGATGCCATGAGTTACATAGAGACATAGAGTCATGGAGGACTACAGCACAGAAATCAGTCCTTCAACCCATCTAGACTGTAGGATCTGTCCAAAGATCTTTTAAAGTAATTCAACATACTTGAATCATTCTTATTCAAAAATCTATTAAAATAGTTAATTATTATGAATTATTTTAGCAGATCCTTACACAAATCTCCTATGGGTCTTGGAACCACATTAAAAGGCACGTGCTAAATATGTCAGAATACACAATGCTAAAAATGCAGAAACACGTTTGCCATTTCTGGATCTTGGATTCCTGCAGAAGAAGGATTGATCACAAAAACTATAATACAAACAGCAATCAATTACAAAAATCAGTGAAGATACGACAGGCTGAAGTTGCTGGAGACTCCAGGACATATAAAAAGAAATAGACAAAATCAATGGGTCAGACAACATTAATGGAGTGAAATGGACAGTCGATGTTTTGGGTTAAGACCCTTCATCTGGACTGAAAGATAGAGGGATATAGCCAGTAAATATAGCGAAAGTGGAAAGAAATGATGGAGCGAGAGCTGACAAGTAGTAAGTAGATCCAGATGAGGGCCCATGATAGTCAGAAGGGGAAGGAGGAGAGTGGGAATGGTGCCAGAAGCTAAGAGGTGATAGGTGAAAGTGACAAAGGGTTGAAGAAATGGAATCTGGTAGGAGAGGAAGATGGAGAATGGAATAAAGGGAGGGACGAGGGTAGGGAGAGGAACCAGTTGGAGATCTTTGAGGGTGACAGGCAGATGGGGAGTGTGGCAGAAATGTGATGGAGTAAAATAGATCAAAAGAAGAGATAAAAGAGGAAAGTAACAGAGTCAAGTAGTTGCCAGAAGTTGAAGAATTTTGAGTCCATGCAATCAGGTTGGAGACTACCCAGGTGGAATATACTGTAAGTTGCTGTTCTTATAGTTTGCATTTCACCTCATCTAGGCAGTAGAGAAGGCCAAGGCTAGACATGTTGGTTTGGGAATTGGAAGGAGAATTAAAATAATTGACAGTTGGCTGATCTGGACTGCCATGACTGAAAGAGTGAAGGAGCAAAAATGCTTAGCGAAGCGGTCACCCAGTTTGCATCCGGTCTTACCAATATAGAGGAGGCCGCAACAGGAGCACCAGATGCAATAAATAAAACACCACAGAATTTACATGTGACAAACCGCCTCAGCTCGAAGAGCTACTTAGAGCTCTGGATAGTGGGCAGGGAGGAGATATAGGGGCAGGTGTTACACCTTTAGTAGACACTGGGTGAGAGTCTGGGGAGGGGGAGGGGGGGTTGAGATTGGTATGGAGAGGCAGACCAGAGAATCATGGAGAGGGTGATCTCTGCAGAAGGAGGAGAGAAAGGGAAGGGGAGGGACAATATGGCAGGTGATGGAATCCCAATGAAAGATGTGAGGAATGATATGTTGAATGCTAGTGTAATGGTAGGTGAGGACTAGGGGACTCGTTCCTTGTTCTGCCTGGAGGGACAGTGGCAATAGCTGCTGAAACCTTGTAATAATTTAACCATGATTTCAAAAGAACTGTACTTGAAGATTTGCCGAGAACATATGAGAAAGAGAGAGCAGTGATATTAAGGAAGGTTCATAGAAAAATTGACTAGTAGGTCAGGCTTTCATTCCAGCTCTGCTGAAAAGCCTAACAATGCAAACTTCAAAGACTCAGAAGTAAAAAATATTGAGCTGCAGATTTCCTGAAAATATACGCCACGGTCTTAACCAATCTACAATGCACGCTGTCATTCTAACAGGAAAAATTCCAGAAGAGTTTAATATAATTGGCTTGTAACATGCTACACTATTATTTTCTGGGCCTTTCTCATAAACCGTGCTGAAAGAGTGAGGCTAATAACTATACCACTATTAGACTCATACAGATTAAATGCTTATTTTTATCCTATTACCGCTAATCTAGTACATGCATTATTTATGAAGTAATATTGTTGAATTCTGCAGTGTCCTTCTGGATCTTTCTCCGCCTTCACTTTCAGCAGGCTCATTGCTCCCCACCAGTCTGAGCTTCCAGCCACGTCTTCCAATCTCCCCCTCTCTCATCCTGAATGATCAGTCCCCTGCCAGGGTTTTAATTTTGGGCCCCTACATACCTGCCTCAATAAACCCAGAGCCTGACATGATGTTGATCTCTTCTTCCACTGCCTCTAACTCCATGCCCATTCCCTTTTTGGCCAGTATCTTTTGCCCCAAACCATAGATCCTCTTACCTATTTTCTGTACACTGAATCCACCTGACCTCCCCCCCTTGCCATTTGCTCTGTAGATTATTCATTGTGAACTGCCACTGTGACAGAGGCTATCTTGACTGCTCCATTTCCCTTTCTTGCTCTCCCATTCTGAACCTATTCAGAAGTGTAATGGTAGCATGGTAACGTAGGGCGACACAACAGCATGGTTTTCTCCAACATTCCAAAGTGTTAAGATTAGTAAATTGTGGTAATTCTATGTTGGTGCGGAAAGCACAGCAACAGTTTGGGTTGTCCAAGCACATCCTCAAACTGTGTAGGTTATTGACACAAATGGCACATTTCACTGTATGCTTCAATGTTTCAAAGTACATGCACAACTGAATCTAATCTAATCTCTTATCTTACCCTAGAGCACTCTTTTACCAAGGACTAACCGTATGATCATCGTCAAATCTACTGATAGGGATGACGCTGTTGTGGCTTGTAAAACTAACTTTTATCTTGCAGATGCTGGACATCAGCTCACAGACACCTCCTCGTACCTTTCTAGCACCACCATTGAACTTCAGGCCATAATCTTCCAGGCAGCCATCGACCTAATAATGAACTATACTTCTTCAGGTAATTTAATTTCCCAGGCTGCATCAGTTGTCCACTTGTGAAATCAGTGTAGATTGTTCTTTTTCCTTCTTTTTACCCTTTTGGTTCTCTCTGGGAGCCAGAACATGCATAGACTGCTCTTCTGGGCATCTCCTCCTTCTCAGTCTTTCACAATTCCTACATTCTTTTCCACTGATCTGGCCTGGCCTGCTGAGCAATTTGACATAGTACAATACAGCCCACAATGTTGTGCCAAACCAATAAATTAGTAATCAAATGCAACTAAACTAATCTCTTCTGCCTATACAGTGTCCATATCCTTACATTTTCCTCACATCATTTGTCTATCCTAAAGTCTCTTAAAAATCTCTAATGTTTCTGTGTCTCTACCACCATCTCAGGCAGTGCAATCCAAGCACCCACTTGTGTAAAAATTTTGCCCCTCACTTCTCCTTTGAAATTACCCCCTCTTACCTTAAATGCATGTCCTCTGGTGTTAGACATTTCAATCCTGGGAAAAATATTCTGTTTGATACTATATAAATGCCTCATATCATCTTATAAACTTCAATCAGGTCATAAACCTCAGCCTCTGCCACTCCTGCATGTTTGTCCAACCTCATTAAAGCAGATGCCCTCTAAACCAGGTGGTATCCTGGTAAATCTCCTCTGCAGCCTCTCCAAAGCCTGAACATCCTTCCTATAATGGGACGACCAGAACTGCATGCAATACTGAAGAAGAAGGAATCTGACAGGAGAGGAGAGTGCACCATGGTAGAAAGAGAAGAAGGAGGGGCACCAGAGAGCATTGATCAGCAGGTGGGGAGAGGAATCGAGTGAGAGAGAGCAAGGTCATTCACACGTAGGCACCTTCCTCCAGGAGTAGTGAACCATTTACACACAGGTGGACAGCTCTGAACACCAGCCCACCTTCTGCTCTCATCCTTGCTGATTCCAATTTTCCTCGATGCTTTAATCAGTGGGATTTGTGAGAAATAGGGTCGATCATGGGCTTGTGACTGTTTCAAGGCTTCTTGGTCTCCAGACTGCACGCTTCGCTCGAAACCTCTCCAAACTCCGTCAGAGAGAGCAAAGTATTGGATTGCTCAGTTGGTCCTAAGATACACCACCGAAATGTAGACCACAAGCTCCCGGAATAAAAGGAATAAAAGAACCACATTTAAAAGAAAAAGATTAAGTAAATGAAGTGACAAATAGTTTCATGGACCGTCTGAAGGATGCTGCCCTTGGTCGCATTGTTCACTGGTGTCATTTTCCAGAGCAACACCTTATATTCCATATGAGTAGCCTCCAACCTCACATCTGGTAATTTGTTTCCCCTCCCAATTTTCCCTTTTTCCATTATCCATTCCATCTCCCCTCTTAACACTTCTCTTCACCCTTCGATCATCTCTCTCTGGTGCCCCTCCTTCCCTTTCTCTCAGGATCCGTTCTCCTCTACCATCAGATTCCTTCTTCTTCAGAACTTTACCCTTTTCACCTATCACTCCCCAGCTTCTCACTTCACTTCACATCCCCTGCACACCCATCTTCTCCCTCATCTGGCTTCACCTACCACCTTCCACCTCGTACTCCTTCTCCTCACCATACATTCTTATTCTGGCTTCTTCCCCCTTCCTTTCCAGCCTGATGAAGGGGCTTGGCCCAAAATGTTGGCTGTTCATTTCCCTCCACAGATGCTGCCTGACTTGCTGAGTTCTGCCTGTATTTTTTTTTGTGTTGCTCTCCATTTCCAGCATCTTCAGAATCTCTCGTGTTTATGGTTAGCCTCCATCTATGTGTAATTTTGATCTTGTGAAAACTGTTTGCCAATGTTTGTAACAAGATGTGTGCAGAACACAGTGGGTGGGAGACTGGCACAGTTAGTAGTATTTTTTCCTCCCAGCTCCAAATGCCCAGGTTCAATCGTGACATCAGGTGCTATCCTTCTAGAGATTGCATATTTTCCTTTTTACCATGTGGGTTCCGGCTTGATACTCTGGTCTTCTCCCACATACCAATGATGCGCATGCTGGTTGACTATGTACGGGGTCTTTCTTTTTTCTAGCACCCCCGTGAAGCCCACTGGAGGGAAACTATTGGGAAACGGGGGGCGGCTGACCGAGGAGGCCTTTAATTTTGAAAACTCCCCTGTACCGCCGGAGTATAAGAGCAGGCTGGTGGAGAAGATGCTGAAGTTAGGGGGTGTCTTTTCTCAGGACGAGTTTGATGTAGGGTGTTCCAAGAGCACTGGGCACACCATTCGGGTAACAAATGACACCCCGTTTAGGGAGAGGTCGCGGCGGTTGGCCCCAGCAGATGTGGAGGATGTGCGGCAGTTGAAAGACGCAGGGATTATTGCGGAGTCCCGAAGCCCCTATGCGTCCCCCATAGTGGTGGCAAGGAAGAAAAATGGGAAGGTACGCATGTGCGTGGACTATAGGACCCTGAACCGCCGCACTGTTCCCGACTAATATACGGTCCCGAGGGTGGAAGATGCCTTGGCCTGTCTGAGTGGTGCACAGTGGTTCAGTGTATTGGATTTGCGGAGTGGGTATTACCGGATTCCGATGAGTGAGACTGATAAGGAGAAGACAGCCTTTATCTGCCCACTGGGGTTTTTCCAGTTCGAATGAATGCCCCAAGGCATCTCGGGGGCCCCAGCCACCTTCCAGCGGCTCATGGAGCGAACAGTGGGGGACACGAACCTGCTGGAGGTATTGGTGTACCTGGACGATCTGATAGTATTTGGATCTACGTTGGAGGAACATGAGGAGCGGCTGCTGAAGGTGCTGAGTCGGCTGAAGGAGGAAGGATTAAAACTTTCCCTGGATAAATGTCAGTTCTGCAAGACGTCAGTCAGTTATGTCGGACACATAATCTCGCGACATGGAGTGGCCACCGATCCGGGTAAGATAGCCACAGTCACCACCTGGCCGAGACCTCAGAAGGTGAGCGCCTTACGCTCATTTTTGGGGTTTTGCGGATATTACCGGCGGTTCGTGAAAGGATATGTGAAAATGAGTCATCCATTGAACCAGCTGCTGTGCGGCTATCCACCTGTGGGGAGGAGGAGGAAGGGAGACCGAGGGTCGGAGGTAGGAGGATACTTGAACCCGGGGGAGCCTTTTGGATTGAAGTGGGATGCTCAATGTGAGGAAGCGTTCCAATCTCTGAAAAGGGCGCTGACACAGGCCCCGGTGTTGGCGTTTGCTGATCCCCGGAAGCCATATGTTCTACACACTGATGCCAGTCAAGAGGGTCTGGGGGCTGTTCTGTACCAGGAACAGGGAAACGGATTGAGGCCGGTGGCGTTTGTCAGTCAGAGTTTGTCGCCATCTGAGAGAAACAATCCCACTCACAAGCTGAAGTTCTTGGCGTTGAAATGGGCGGTGGTGGACAAGTTGAGTGACTACCTATATGGGGCCCAGTTTGAGGTGAGAACTAATAACAACCCCCTCACTTATATCCTGACCTCGGCGAAGCTGGATGCTACTGGGCACCGGTGGTTAGCAGCCTTGTCTGCCTATGAGTTCAGCCTGAAGTACTGCCCAGGGAGTCGGAACATCGATGCAGATGCCCTGTCTCGTCGGGTGTATGACGAGTCGGGCACGGCCAAGGAGTGGAAGAGTGTCCCCGCCCAGGGAGTAAAGGACATGTGTCAAGTTGGGAGCGACGGGGAAGTAGGAGCACAGATGGGAACGGATCGGGCAGTAGATCAACTGGGGGCTGACAATGACGCGCTACCCACTGTTTACTGTAATGTGACTGCTCTGAGGAACAGGCAGCTGCCGGAGTTGAGTCCCCAGGAAGTGCAGGCGACTCAGTGTGATGACCCGAGCATTGGCACTATCTGGTACGCGGTTAGCCGGGGTGATATGGGGCAGGTGGAGAAGGCGAAACATGCCTCCGTTCCCCTACTACTGAAGGAGTGGCCCCGGTTGAAGTTGAAGAACCACGTCTATACCGGGTCACGTCGCCTCTGGACCACCCCCAGCGCTGGCAGCTGGTCATGCCTGAGAAGTATCGGAAGACTGTGCTCCAGGCTCTACATGATGATTCCGGGCACTTAGGGGTAGAGAAGACCTATGGATTAGTCAAGGACCGGTTTTACTGGCCCCGGACGAGGGGGGAGGTGGAAGAATACTGTAAGACCTGTAGCCGTTGCGTCAGGAGGAAGACCTTGCCTGTGCAGGCGGCCCCATTATCCCACTTGCAGAGTGCGGGACCCATGGACCTGGAGTGTATGGATTTCCTGTCTATTGAGCCAGACACCAGCAATACCGCGAATGTCTTGGTCCTCACGGATCACTACACTAGATATGCGCAGGCTTTTCCTACTAAGGATCAGAAAGCGACTACAGTGGCGAAGGTGTTATGGGAGAAGTACTTTGTTCATTATGGCCTTCCCCGGTGGATCCACAGTGATCAGGGACGGGACTTCGAGAGCAGGCTTATACATGAATTGCTGGATATGCTTGGGGTTGAAAAGTCCAGGACCACCCCCTATCACCCGCAGGGTGATCCTCAGCCCGAGAGGTTTAACCGGACCCTGCTGGACATGCTCGGCACCTTGGAGACTGGACAGAAGAGTAAGTGGAGTCAGCACATCGCCCATTTGGTTCATTGTTACAATTGTACTCGCAATGATGCTACGGGGTACTCACCCTACTATCTGATGTTCGGACGGGAAGCGAGGTTGCCCATTCATCTGTGTTTTGGAACTGAAGCGGGTGAATTACCTTCGAAGCCATGTCTGAAGTACGTGTCTGATATGAGGAGAGAGTTGAAAAGGGCGTACGAGTTGGCTGAAGCGGCAGCCACCAAGCAGAACCAGCGAAATAAGAAGAGGTATGAACAGAATGTAAAGTTCGTCCAGCTATTGCCGGGAGACCAAGTCCTTATCCGGAATTTGGGACTACCGGGTAAGCACAAGTTGGCAGACCGTTGGGCAGCCACCCCCTATGTGGTGGAGAGTCAGATGCCGAATCTCTCGGTTTACTGGGTGAGACCTGAGGGCGGGCAGGGGCCTGTCAAGGTACTCCAACGGAACCACCTGCTGCCTCTGGGTCGAGAGGTGAAGATGGACCCAGAGCCCAAATGGGAGTTTACTCCTAGTACGAGGACTCTGCGAGGGCGCGGGGTGAGGGAGGAGCCCGCTGCGAATGAGATGGGGCCGGCCCCCACCTCGAGAAGGGATACGTCATCGGAAGATGATGATTCGGACGTGTGGTACCTGTTTCTGTTCGCTGATTCCCCGGTGCCGGGAGAAGAGACTCCTGGCCCTTCCATCACTGAGTCAGGGGAACCGAGGGAGGGTGTTGCAGAGCCGCCTGTATTACAGCCGGGATTGGGGGAGGAGAGGGTGGAGGCAGAAGCCGAGCCAGAGGGCTCACAGGGGCAGAGGGATCCCGGTGAAGGGGAAGGTCCGACAGATAGGCCCGAGGGGTCAACTGGGGTGTCTGAACAGGGAGAGTCAGCAGAGGAAGTACAGAGGCCTCAGAGGAGTAGGCATCCCCCGGAAAGACTCACTTATATAGCACCGGGAGAGCAGGGTGTGATCTCTACTGCCCTGGAAAGTTATGTCACTGCTTTGTGCACCTGGGTTGGGTTTTGTGTTTTATAAGGAGCACTGGTGAACTCTGTTAACGTCATGAGGGCATGACTTTTTGTGGTGGGGGGAGAGTGTACGGGGTCTTTCTTTTGTTACATTTAAAATGGCGACTTTGTTATGTTAATCTGGGGAATGCGGCTTTGTTGTGCTTTAACGCTGAAGAGATTTTGCGCTAGCAGTTTGTTTTACTTTAAATTGAGATAGCAGCCTTCTATTAGCCAATGGGTGGTTATGTATCGTTTTGTTTTCGGATACCATGCTGTATGATATGACTGTGGACTGAGTTTTGGTGGGGAGTCGGAGGAGAGATGGGGAGTCGGAGGAGAGACGGGGAGTCGGAGGAGAGACGAGGAGGACGGTGGACGGGGTTTTGGCGGGGAGTCGGAGGAGAGACGGCGAGGACGGAGGAGAGACGGGGAGTCGGAGGAGAGACGGGGAGGACGGTGGAGAGACGAGGAGTTGGAGGAGAGACGAGGAGGACGGTGGACGGGGTTTTGGCGGGGAGTCGGAGGAGAGACGGGGAGGACGGAGGAGAGACGGGGAGTCGGAGGAGAGACGGGGAGGACGGTGGAGAGACAGGGAGTTGGAGGAGAGACAAGGAGAACGGAGGAGAGACGAGGAGGACGGAGGAGAGACGGGGAGTTGGAGGAGAGACGGGGAGGACGGTGGAGAGACGGGGGGTCGGAGGAGAGACGGGGGGTCGGAGGAGAGACGGGGAGTCGGAGGAGAGACGGGGAGTCAGAGGAGAGACGGGGAGGACCGCAGACGTGGGGGGGGTTTTGGGGGGAGTCGGAGGAGAGACGAGGTGGACGGTGGAGAGATGGGGAGGACGGTGGAGAGACGAGGAGTCGGAGGAGAGACGAGGAGGACAGTGGAGAGACGGGGAGTCAGAGGAGAGACGGGGAGGACGGCGGACATGCGGAGAGGCTCCGGTCGATCACTCCGGGTGGTCCCGAGCCGTGAGTCGACGGAATTCGGGTGGTCGTCAGGATTCGATTGAGCTCCAACGGTAGCGCGCGAAGAACTTGGACTTTGATAAGTGTTGGCGCCTTTTTTTTTCATTACTTTCCTCTCTGTATCAAATGTATATTAATGTCATAGAATTAGTAATATCTATAAAGTGTATTTGTTAAAATTTACTGGGTGTGCTGGCTGATGATTGATGTCTGTGACTGATTTGGGCGGTGACCAGCCCTGTGGGGAGTGTTGAGGCGGTTGCTGGGCTGGATTTCCCCTAGACATACACGAGCCAATATAACGGAACGTTACAATAATTAGGTACAGTAAATTGCCCCCAGGTGTGCAGGATAGTGATGGAAATTGCGGTGAGAGTAAACTGAGATTAATCTAGGATTCATATAACTGGGCAGATAATGGTCAGCACAGACTCAATGGGCTGCAAGTCTTATTTTGTGCAGTGTCCCTCTATGCATATGACACAACTGGCGCTAATAACAAATGTGAAAAGAAGCCTTGGCATATCAGGTCAGCTGGAGGTCATAAGGAGAAGGGTAATGAATTCTTCTCCATATTCAGATAACAGGCAGCTTCTTTTCCTATTGTTCTCCCCCTTGCAATGAAGTTAATCATTGCTTTATTCTTTGAAACACAGCCATACTCAGCAGCACACCAGAATGCGGGGTTTTTTTGATGATTAATCTGTGATTGAAGAAAACAAATTCAGCATTTAGAGATTTGTTTCTTGGCAGTGACCATCCACAGTTGTCAGGGAATGCTAGATCTAGGAAAGCTACTTTCAGAATGCAGCGGAGAAACTGTCTGAATGTGTGTGAAAGCGATGTGGCCTTGTGGTACACATAACCAAAATGCAACCCAACCTCTTCCACAGAGCATGACACAGCCAAAAATAAAAAAAGGCAAAATACGAAAGTTAATGAAAATCAATAGAGCATGCATATTTTTCTTTATGTGTTACCAATGAAATTTGGCTTTCAGGAATAGCGTTTTTAAACTGTTTCCTCAATATCATAAATATTCATGAAAAACAGGCACTTCCCCTTTCACAGTTGAAAGAGGAAAATTTATCACTTACTTTAATTTCTTGTGTGCTATCAAGCAGAGCTGCTGAATCATATTGTCTAAAATACTGTTGAAAGCAGTAAAGCTGTTGAAAGTTATTTGAGGATGGATCACAATTGAATGACCAAGACGGCATTTGTCCGGTCTTTTTTAGGATATTAGACTTGGGATGTATAGGTCAAATCGGAAATGATATTTACTGCCGCTCAGCAGCTTACACAGCCAGCTACTAATGGATAACCTCTTCATTTTCTGTGTAAGAGTGTGTTGTGAAATATTTAACTCCACACTTTCATTATCTCTCACTGTGATGCAATACCTAATGTGCACAACTTTGTATAATTAATGGGTGACCTTTATAGAATTACAAGTTGCATTTGACTATTTGATATACATGTGGCAAATACAATTACAAAGCAATTTTAAATTTCACAGCATCCAAATTTCACAATAAATTAATTGGCATTAGACAAAGTACCTTTTGGGTGCATATATTAGTGTAGTTTTAGAAACAGCATATTGTATACTGAAAGAGTCCAAAAAATGGATAAAAGAGAGCAGAAGGATACCTTTGCAACACATTCCTTTTTAAAATTTTAAGTGCAATAAGGTAATTAATACCACAAACACGAGGAAATCTGCTGATGCTGGAATTTCAAGCAACACACATAAAAGTTGCTGGTGAATGCAGCAGGCCAGGCAGCATCTCTGGGAAGAGGTGTAGTCGACATTTCGGGCTGAGACCCTTCGTTGGGACTAACTGAAAGAAAAGCTAGTAAGAGATTTGGAAGTGGGAGGGGGAGGGGAAGATCCGAAATGATAGGAGAAGACAGGAGGGGGAGGGATGGAGCCAAGAGCTGGCGAGTCTGAGCTCCTCCCCTATACACACATTCTTTTTCTCTCTCACCTCTTTCTCCCTCTGTTCCTCTCACTATACCCCTTGCCCATCCTCTGGGCATCCCCCTCCCCCTTTCTTTCTCCCTAGGCCTCCTGTCCCAAGATCCTCTCATATCCCTTTTGCCAATCAACTGTCCAGCTCTTGGCTCCATCCCTCCCCCTCCTGTCTTCTCCTATCACTTTGGATCTCCCCTCCCCCGCCACTTTCAAATCTCTTACTAGCTTTTCTTTCAATTAGTCCTGACGAAGGGTCTCGGCCTGAAACGTTGACTGTACCTCTTCCTAGAGATGCTGCCTGGCCTGCTGCGTTCACCAGCAACTTTTATGTGTGTTGCTTGAAGGTAATTAATAACTGGTATTAAAGGCTAAAATGATGAATTATTTTATTTTATTTAATAATCTTTTAAATTATAAAAAAATTAATTCATTGCTAAATGATATATGTATTTAATTGTATTCTCCCAGATATACAGTATATGTTACAGACAAAGCTCCCACTTAATACTATTCTGAAAGGATGATTAATTCATGGATAAATGCTGTTTTGCCAACTGCATTGATCTGAGTTAGTCATCTATGGCCTAGTGTGGGTAAGGGCAGTAGCTTTAATTTCTTAGCAGGCATTAAGGAACCACTTTTTTCTTCAGCAGTCCTGAAAATTTGCTTTCTCAAACAACCATGTTGAAGACTTGCCCCTTAAAATTAATTAATCAGTCTGCATGGTTCAAGGTTGAATGTACAAATGCAAGTTCATGACCTGTATATCATAATTATAATAACTGTGCAACTATAGAATAAGCACAAAAAACGTGGTTTCTTGCAGACCTGCAGTATGGCTGAATGGCTGTTTGATGTGTGACTATCCAAGTAAGCCCCTATTGTAAAGTATTCTTGCTTATTCCCCCTTCAAAATGTTCTTCAACACAAGTCATGATGCATGATGTTCCAAGAGTATAATAAAGTGACCTTTTTACTATCCAAACTTCCCTAGTGTTTTCCATTTGTAAAGGTATTGGAAACATAAAGGTATATAGGTATAGACTTCAGATTCCTTACATCTCCAATTCTTATTTTTGAGGTCAAACTGTGATGCAAAGATCTTCAAGAGGGAGGCTTGACCCTAGGCTGAAAATCTTTTGACAAAAATGTAACAAAACAGATTCTAACAATTGTGGATTTACATGCTGGGGAAGAAAAGTATCCATGCAGGAAAGTCATAGACTGCAGATACTAGAATCTGCAGCAAAAAATCAGTCTGCTACAGGATCTTAGCAGGTTGAGCAGCATCTGTGGGTGGAAAGGAATTGTTAACATGATTGTCAAAACCTAGTTCACTTTCTCCCCACAGTTGTTGCTCAACATGCCAAGTTGCTCCTGATTCAGACATCTTCAGTCTCATTTGTCTGCATTGTACTACTTCGCTGCAAAATCTCTTCACGATACATCAGTTTTAAAGAGGTCTTCCTCCTCTCCAGCAGGATTTCAACTTGAAATATCAACAATTCCTTTGATCCCAGCAGTGCTTCTTGACCACTTGAATTACTCCAGATTACTCGAGCAGATTGTTTGGTGCTCTGCAGTCACACTAGGCAGTATTACATACAGCACACTTACAAAAGGATTCTCATCAGTTTTCCCTTTGAACTTTCTCTCATGCGTGCAAGCGTGCACACACTCACACTCACACTCACACACTCACACACAATGAGTACTCTCAGGTGGCAATACAACTCAGTGAATAAGCCTGCAAATTTGAATTGACATTCATCCTTCTTAAGATGCCAACTCTCATTTGAACCTCTTCTCAACGTCATTGGACAGTTTGTGTTGAATTATTCAGAGGATTGGTGAGAGAAACACAGTAGTCCCTGCCACTGAGCGGAGGTAATTTTGGAAGAGATGGAAAATAATAGACAGAATCAGAATTATCCCTACCAAATCTGAAAAAGTTTTACTAGATTTATTGTCTCTTTGTATTACTAACATCAAAGAGGAGATGCAGAAGACTGAAGACACGTGCTCAATGTTTTAGGAACAGCTTCTTCCTCTCCACTGTCATATTTCTGAACGGACAATTAACCAATCCGTGACTTGTACCTCACTGTTTTTGTTCTCTTTTTGCATTACTTGTTTAATTTATTTTTGAAATATATTTCTTATTGCAATTCATAGGTTTTCATGTATTGCAATGTACTGCTGCTGAGAACAACAAATTTCACAACATGTGTCAGTGACAATAAACCTGATTCTAATTCTGATTTTTTTCATTTGATTGAACTTCACAGCAACAGTGGATTATCCCTTACATATCATTTAAACTGTGCTGCTTGTCCCAGTTAAGTCCTGGTGTTCTGTACATAACCCATGAGTTCTTTGTTGCAAAGCTCAGGCAAATGGAATGGCAAATCTGTGTTCCACAACTATTGAAATCACTGCTGCCCACCCAGTGCTGTCCAGGACTGGGCTCATTACATGCATCCAATGAAATGTTTCATAACGCAGGAGACATGCAAAAGTGCTGCTGGACAACTGCAATTGATTTCACTCATCCATTGCACAGAAATAATACGTGAACGTTTGCAGGCATATTGAACAAGTGATTGTGAGGAACTCAGCCCTGAATTACATTTCATGTTACAGAGTTGACCTTGCTGAACTGCATTTCCATGGTTGCTATTTATAATTGATTATGTGCATGATTTGGTCTTTTTTTCTTTTGCTGCTCTGAAATCTCACTGTACAACAAGTCCGTATCCGAGTGTTGTGCTCTTTGTATAAATATGTCAAATTAATAAGGTATTCGGGTATTGTCATTTCATATGATTTTTTACATTCTGCAATTATTTCTGCAATAAATGAAAAATATTAATCTCAGGATAGCCAAGATTGCAATGCTGACAGTATTTCCAGAGCAGCCAACCTTTTGGAACTTCTTTTTTTGTATTTGACATGACTATTAAATATGCTGACTTAACAATGGCTGTACCCTCAAGCTAGTTCATTATTCATTGCATTTCTGATGGAAATACATACATTTATATATATATATAATATATATATATATATATATATATATATATATGTAAGGCTTTATAATTTAAATCTTGGGAAGCAGATTAAAGCTGTCTGAGATAAGCTTATAATATTAAAGCTATTTTAGTTGGTTCCTAACTTACCAGTAAATAAGATTAGAGAGAGATTAATGGATTAAGTCTTGACGGCTGGGACCAACAGTTCCAATCAGAACAGTTGGCTTTTGACCCTGTAACCTCAGTAAGTTCCAGACCTCTGCAGATGAGCTTCCTTATGAAGAGAGCTGAGACTCACTGAATGACAGGTGGCACTGTGCACACCTCTCTGCTCCTCACCAAACACCAGGATTCCAGCAACAAGGTTCTGCCTGTCTGAGATTCCCCTACGTTGCATCTTGGAATCGCCTCTTAGATTTCATGCCAGGTTACATACAGCACATATTTGATCAGATTAGATTAGATTCAACTTTATTGTCATTGTGCCAAGTACAGATACAAAGCCAATGAAATGCATTTAGCATCTGACCAGAAATGCAAAGAATACTGTTATTTACAAAATAACTGCAAATAAAAAGTAAGTGCTACAGCACACAAATATAAAAGTACTGAGACAGTACAATATGGGTGCAATACTGCTTAGCGCTGTGATGTGAGGTTCAGCAGTGTCACAGCCTCAGGGAAGAAGCTCTTCCTGTGCCTGCTGGTGTGGGAGCAGAGGCTCCTGTAGCACCTACCGGATGGGAGGAGAGTAAAAAGTCCATGGTTAGGGTGAGATGCATCCTTGATAATGCTTTTCACCCTGCCCAGGCAGTGTTTATGGTAGATATTCTTAATGGTGGACAATTGGGTGCTGATAACCGTTGGGCAGTTTTCACCACATGCTGGAGTGCTTTGCGGTCCGATGCGGAACAATTGCCATACCACACTGAGATGCAGTTGGTGAGTATGCTCTCAATGGTATGATGGTAAAAGTCCGTCAGTTTCCTGGGACAGAGGTAAGCTTTCTTGATGCTCTGCAGGAAATAAAGGCGTTGTTGTGCCTTTTTGATCAGGATGGAGGAGTTCAGGGACCAGGTGAGATCCTTGGAAATATGGACACCAAGGAATTTGAAGCTTGATACCTGCTCCACTACAGCTCCGTTGATGTACATGAGGACTTGAGTGTGGCTCCTAGTATGCCTGAAGTCCACAATAATCTCCTTGGTCTTCTGGGTGTTAAGGGCCCGGTTGTTAATGGCACACCACGCGTCCAGGTGCTGGACCTCATCCCTGTAGGCCATCTTGTCATCCCCTCTGATCAGGCCAACCACCGTGGTGTCGTCTGCGAACTTGATTATGGAGTTAGAACCATGTACAGGAACACAGTCATAGGTGAAAAGGGAGTACAGAAGAGGGCTCAGCACAGAGCCTTGAGGCACGCTGCTTTTCAGGGTGAGAGTGGAGGAGAAGAGGTTGTCTAACTTAACTGATTGGGGTCTGTTAGTCAGAAAGTCCAATGTCCAATTGCAAAGGGATGAGCTGATACCAAGCTGGCGAAGTTTGGCTATCAGCTTGGAGGGGATCACAGTATTCAATGCTGAACTAAAGTCAATGAACAGCATTCTGACATAAGAGTTGGGGCTGTCCAGGTAGGTCAGGGCAGAGTGAAGTGCCATGGAGATGGTGTCCTCGGTTGACCTGTTGGTGTGATAGGCTAATTGATGGGGGTCCAGGGTAGTGGGCAGACGGGATTTCAGATGAGATAGAACCAGTCTCTCAAAGCACTTTGCAATGATGGGGGTGAGTGCAACTGGGTAGAGGTCATTCAGGCCCGTGGCAGTGGAATGCTTCGGCACTGGCACGATGGTGGCGATCTTGAAGCTGTGGAGACAACTGCCTGGGCCAGGGACAGATTAAAAATGTCCATGAAGACCCCGGCCAACTGCTCTGCACAGATTCTGAACGCACGGCCAGGTATTCCATCCGGACCAGCTGCCTTCCATACATTCACCCTGCTCAGGGTGGCACAAACATTGGAGGTGGAAAGTGAGAGAGGCAGTTCACCAAGTGGGAGATCCGCTTTGAGGGTGACCTCCTTGTTCTCTCAGTCAAAGCGAATGTAGAAGTAATTGAGCTCATCAGGGAGGGAAGCGGAGCTGGAAGGGGGCACAGTACTAGGTGATTTGAAGTCTGTAATGACCTGTATGTCATGCCACATGCACCGGGGGTCCGAGGAGATGAAATGCTCCTCGATTCTCTGTTTGTATATGTGTTTAGCCTGACAGATTCCCCTCCTCAGGTTGGCCCTGACTGAGCTGTGAGCCTCCCGGTCTCCAGACCTGAAGGCTGAATCTCTGGCTTTGAGCAGGAGGTGAACTTCTCTGTTCATCCATGGTTTCTGATTGGGGAAAACTTTTATTTGTTTTTGTGATGACAATCTATCTACACACTTGTTGATGTGCTCAAGGACAGAGTTGGTATGTAAATCAATGTTAATCTGAGAGTCTGTGGTGACATGGGCAGCAAACGCGCTCCAGTCTGTGTGCTGGAATTGGTGCTGAAGAGCAGAGTCAGCACCCTCCAGCCAGATCTGAATAGTCTTCATTGTGGGTTTCACACGTTTAATGACGGGGCTATACTTGGGAAGCAGAAACAATGAAAGTTGGTCGGTCTGTCCCAGGTGGGGGAGGTAGTGGCTTTGTAAGCATCAGCCACATTTGTGTAGACATAATCTAAGGTTTTATTACCTCTTGTGGTGCATGATACATTTTGGTAAAATCTTGGAAGCATGATATGCAGGTTACAATGATTAAACTCCCCAGCGACAATAAAGGATCCGTCTGGATGCAATGTCTGCAGCTTGCTAATAGCGGCACTGAGGTCTTTCATGGCTACTTTAGCATTAGCATCCGGTGGAACATAAACTGCGACAGCAATGATGCATGTAAACTCTCGAGGTTGATAAAAAGGTCTGCACTTAATAATCAAGTATTCCAGATCAGCAGAGTAATAAGTGTCAGCAATGATAGAGTTAGTACACAATGATCGATTCACGTAGATGTATAAACCACCTCCCCTGCTTTTACCTGTCACTGTTGCAGCTCTGTCAGCCCTGAAGACTGTGCGCCCTTCCAGTTCCACTATATTGTTTGGGACATCACTGTTTAGCCACGTCTCCGTAAAAAACATGACGTTGCAATCCATAAGCCTTCTTTGTGTGAGGGTCCAAGTTCTTAGATCGTCCAGCTTGTTCATCAGAGACTGAACATTGGCGAGGAAGATGCTAGGTAGCACTGGCCGGTGTGGAATTAGCCTTAGCCTAGCACGCAAATCTCCATGCTTCCCCCGTCTTTGTTTATGGTCTCGACGCCGGCGCCGGGCCCTTCCGGTCGTATCGAGTTGAATGCAGGTCCGCGGCGTCCTTACTAACTCTGGAGGTAGTTGGTCGAAGTTGAATAGATAGTCCAACACGGTGTTGGTGCATCGATAGTTAACGTCCAAAAGTGACTGTTTGCTGTAAATGTAATTTACATAGCCGAATCGAGCGAACATGCAAGAAACAAGCAGATAAATTAACACTATTTCTCAAAATCTGGTAAGACTCTGAGCCTCGCGATATACACACACCACCACATCAAGCACTTTTCAACTTCAGTGAAAGTTTCAAGTTTGTGGATTAGTGAGCCATCTTTTTTGAATCATGTTAATCAAACATTTTTATTTAAATTGTTAATTAAATTTATTTAAAAATATATACTTTAAATCATTTATTTCCTTTTATAGTAGTTCTTAAATATATTTAGGAGATATTTTAAACTGTTAAGACGCATCACTTTTTTATCAGAAGCCAAAGTTTCAGACCCTGCAGCCTTGTTTCCTGTCAAATGCTGTCAGTTGCATCCAAGAAGCTTCAGGAATCCGCCACCAGAGGCCCAGTCCTTGTCAGGATCTTGTCGCACAGCGTGACAATGGGAAGACATCGGCTGGAAACTTGGCTGCACACCATTTTAACACTCCTTCCCCTCCATATTCACCTGTTTCTCTTTCACTTTCTTCATTGCTACAGAGAGGCCAAAAACAAAATACAAGAGGAACAACATCTTATATTCCACTTGGACAGATTGTACCCCCACGGAATGAATATTGACTTTTCCAATTTCAGGTGAGCCACACATCCAACGCTTTCCCAACCAACACACACACACACACACACACACACACACACACACACACACATGCACACGCACACGCACACGCACACATCAGTCCACTTACTTTTCTTCTCCCTTTGTTCAACTCCTGCCCCTACTCTGTCCCATCTGCCAATCATCTCCCTCCATCAGATTCAACATCATCTACAAGCTTCTGTCCCACAGCACTCCAACACTTCCTACACTTCTTCACTGGGTTCCAGCTGCCCACCATTCTTTCTTCATCTAGTTCTGCCTGGCAGCCTGTATACCACCTCAAACATACTGCTATATACAGGCAATCTTTTCTTTTCCCTCTTAACCCTGATGCAGGATCCTGTCCCTTACTCATTTTCCCTCTTCTGATACTGCTTAACCCACTAAATTCTTCCAGCATACTGTTATTTTCCTGATTCCAGAATCTGCTCTTTACTAAGGCTGAGGGGGTGGGGTGGCTCTGCTGGTTAAAAAAAATGAAGTAAAATCATTAGAAAGAGGTGACATTGGATCAGAAAATGTAGAATCCTTGTGAGTAGAAACTGCAAGGGTAAGACTACCCTAATGCAAGTTATTTACAGGTCTCTGAATAGTAGGCAACATGGGGTATCTTAAAATGGAAATATTATGATAGTCATGAAAGATTTCAATATGCAGGTAGATTGGGAAAGTCAAGGTGGTGCTAAATAACAAGTGAACAAATTTGTAGTATGACTTCAAGTTGCCTTTTTTGGGTTTTGTGTAATGACCAGATTTGATTAGGGAGCATAAGGTAAAGGAACCTTAAGGAGACAGTGATCATAATATGATAGAATTCAACCTGCAGTTTGTGAGGGAGAAGATGAAGTCAGATGTATCAGTATTACATTGGAGTAAAGGGAATTATAGAGGCATAAGTGAGGAGCTGATCAAAGTTCATTGGAATTTGCACTAACCGTGATGACAGCAGACAGTAATGGTTGGAATTTCTGGGAGCAATTCAACAGATGCAGGATAGATACATTCCAAAGAAAAGGAAGTATTCTAAAGACAGGATGACACAGCTGTGGTTGATAAAGGAAGTCTTGTATGGGAGGCAGTTTATCCTCATTACTCATCTTCAACCACCAGTGTCCAATTTCAATCCACAGAATGATGTTCTATTAACTTGCTGTGTAACAGTTTCAGTCATTCCTGAAAATGAATGGAGTAAGACATAATTTACCTGCACTGTAACACCCATGTACAAGTGGCTTGATGGAAAGTTCTGCCCAGAGTCTGAAGAACGCACTTTGGGTAATGTCAGCAGAACAGACTACATTGACACTGAATCAGAATTTTGTCAATTTCCTCCCTGCAAATCAATCCCCACAACCAACAACTCACCATTTATGCTGTTTCTGGGTCATCCCTTGTATTTATGCTTGGATCTCCTCAAACCCAATCTCTGAAGGAGTATGCAGGACAAACAGCTGAGACAAATTGAAGGCTCTCAAACAAGGAGATTTAATATTTCACTCCTGGGCAAGCAGTCCTGGTGAGAGACCACAGAGACTGTCAGAGCTGACAGAACTGCTTCCTGCAGTCCCAGAGACAACTCCTACAACCACCATGGAAGAAGCCCCAGAATGTGAGAAGTTTTCACAGCCACGTGTCTCACTGACCAGGCAGCTTGCCTCCCCTGTCAGGAATGACATTTTCCCACAAGGCTAAGAAATCCTCCATTGCAATTATATCTTCAGGTCTGAATGGGACAATTTAAAACTTACCGTACTGTGGATGTCTCTATAGTAGTTGTGCTACGTAGAATACTGTGTATATAGTGGACATACATTCAACATTGATTTGGATTTTATAGCTAAACTGGGAGGAGGGTTGTGTATTTAAAATTGCAACAATATGTGAGTATTATTGTAAATATATTGCTTAATTACATATTCTTTATAGTTTACATAATTCATTAGGGGTTATATGTAAAAGCACGAGAATGGCATATCATATGTGTCCCTCATTACGCCACTACGTCATATGCATGCGCCTCAATTATTTTTATACTGAAGGGGTAAAAAACATTACAAAATCTGTTGGAATTCTTTGAGGAAATAACAGGCAGGATAGACAAAGGAGAGTTAGTGGTTATTTCTTCCTTGGATTATCAGAGGCTTTGACGAAGTGCCGCACATGAGGCTGCTAAGCAACGTAACCACCAATGGCTTTTACTGGCATGAAAATGCTAGCATGAAGAGAAGACCGGCTGACTTGTAGGAGGCAAAGAGTGGGAATAAAGGGGCCTTTTCTAGTTGGCTGGCGGTGACTAGTGGTGTTCTGCAGGAGTCGATGTTGGAACCACTTCTTTTCACATTATATGTCAATGATTTGGATGGTGGAATTAATGGTTTTATGGCTAATTTTGCAGAGAATATGAAGATAATTCGAAGGGCATGTGGAGTTGAGGAAGCAGGGATTCTGTAGAAGGACTTTGGTAGATTAAGAGAATGGGCAAAGAAAAGGCAGATGGAATGTAGTCACCAGAGTGTATGTTCATGTACTTTGCAGAAGTAATAAAGGCAACAACTAAATTTCTAATTTGAGAGAAATTCAGAAATCAGTGGTGCACAGGAACTTGGGAGTCCTCCTGCAAGATTCCTTAAAAGTTAGCTTGCAGGTTCAGTTAGTGGTAAGGAAAGCAAATGCAATGTTAGCATTCATTTTGAGAGGACTAAAATATAAAAGCAAGGTAGTAATGCTAAGACCACATGGAGTATTGTGAACAATTTTGGGCCCCTTATCTAAGAAAGAATGTGCTGACATTGGAGAGGGTCCAGAGGAATGATCCTGGGAATTAAAGAGTTAATGCAAAAGGAGTGTTTGATGACTGTGGGCCTGTACTTGGATTAGAAGAATGAAACCCATCATATATTGAAAGGCCTATATAGAGAGGATTTGTAGAGGAGATTTCCAATAGTGTGGGGTCTAGGACCTAGGACCTGAAACTACAGCTTCAGAAGGGAAGGAAATCCTTTTAGAATAAAGATAACAAGGAATTAATTTAGCTAGAGTGTGATGAATCTGTGAAATTAATTGCCACAGATGACCAAGACTTTGGGTAAACTTAAAATGAAGTTTGATATTTTCTTGATTAGTAAGGGTGCCAAATGTTATGAGAGAAGGTAGGAGAATGGGGTAGAGATGGATAATGATGGAATGGTGGAGCAGACTAGATGGACTGATTGGCCTCATACTGCTCCTATGTCTTATGGTTCATTCTTGACTATCAATCCAGCAGCTTTTCTTTTATTTTATTTATTCATTTACAAGTTATCAACCTTCCTGTCCATCCCTGATCAACCCTGAGCCACAATACCAATTAATAGTCAACTATTGTGGAATATCGAGAGGCAAATGAATGATGCAAAACTCTAAACTGTTAGGAATATTATTGGAGAGGCTTCCTTGCTCATCATTTAAATTTATTATCACCATATAACACCTAGAGATTCATTTTCTTGCAGGCATTCACATTAGAACAAAGAAATACAATAGAATCTATGAAAATCTGCTCAGCCATTGTGCAAAACTATACGAACTGTACAAATATAAAAACAAACAAACAAACAAATAAATAAATAATATGGAGAACATGAGTTATAGAGTCCTTGAGAGTCAATCCATAGGTTCTGAAATTAGTTCAGAGTTGAGGTGGGAGGTGCAGGAGCCTGAAGGTTGCAGAGTGAGAATTGTTCCTGAACCTCTTTCCCAACGGCGGCAGCAAAAAGAGAGCATGGCCTAGACAGAGGGGATGCTTGATGATGGATGCTAGTTTCTTTTTGTGGCAGCATTCCTTGTAGATATGCTCAAATGAAGAGAATGGCTTTGCTGTGATGGGCTCATTAAAATCAAAGAACAAAGGAATACACGTAGATTTGATGGTTATCACTGCAGTGTTTAACGTAGTGCTGAAGTTTCTTTTGAATCATTCTAAAGGGTAGTCTAAGAGAAGGCACCTACTACAATACAGCACTCCACTGGTACTGCAACATAAGTCTGACTTACAAACATCAATCACTGCAATGAGGCTTGAAAGCACAATCATTTGCCAATTTGCCCAGGTATTGCTAATGTAATCCTTAGGTTCAGCCGGCGGCGTTAGTCTAGGGAAGACAGTCTCTGGCCCCGCCAAACGTGAAATCTGAAGTGCAAAACCTCTTGTTTGTGTGGATGCTGCATGCTGTGTTACCCTGTTGCAAATCAGTACCACAAAATAACAGAGGGTACACCATATTCAATTAAACAATTTAATTTTATAGTTCTTAATTTGACTAGAGGGTTAGTAAAGAAAAACAAAAAGAAAAGGGCCATTTTAAAGAAACAGTTTAATGTGCATGTTGGAGGTCACGGTCTCCCTTCCACTGGTCCTCCATCGATTTCCCCTGGGCTTCGTCAACTCCCAGCCCCACTCTAAGTCCACTCCTTTCAGGTGTCCATGACCTCTCCTTTTAGGCATCTTCGCTCTCCATTTTCCACCGAACAAAAGACCCAGATCACCTCATTCTCAGGTGCACAACAAGAAAAAAACACTCCCTTTTATTGGGTGGCGCACATTCCAAAGCCCCCGTTATCTCTAGTCATATCCCAAACACTGCTGCTACAGAAAACCAATTACATTAGTAGTGAAACTTTACCCAGGGGTGTTACACTAATTTTAACATCATATCAGATTTTTCTTTTAATCTTGTTTTTTTTTGCTCAAAAGAATATATGATGTTTGTTCCATATTAACAGATTGTCTGTGAATTTTGTTTTACTTTACTCTGTGGTGCATTGCTGTTTTTTTTATTTTCCAGTTGCCCTTTGTGCGACCTTTGGCTTTGTTTTGACTTCTTCACGAATTAAACAACAAGTTAATGATGCTGCTTTTAGTTAAGTGTGTTATTAGGACAGATAGAATGCTCATTAACTCCCTGCAGAAAATATTGCCATACAATAAACACAACCAAAGTCTGACAGGAATTTGAAAAGAGGTTTGAAATGTTTTAATATGCAAGATCACTATGCATTAACTGTGTAAGGTAAATGCAATGCAAATGAAGCTCTTTTACTCAACAAATTCATGCTTGTTCTTTCAATTAAAGTGTTATTCTGTCTGGTGATCAAAGTGTCCTAAATCCATACACGACCTGGATCTCAGATATATAATGCGTCACTTACCATCAAGGTATGAGAGTCAGTACAGTCAGGGGCATTTAGAAGACAACTTATTAATATCTGTTTTACATTGATAAGGGCAAGATAACAAATTAAATAATTGAAAACAAGGAAATAATCTGTATGAGACAAGCTCAAATGTGTTACAATGAATTTAGAGAATATTATTCTGACCGATTAAATCACTTTGTTTTATTGGCAAAGTAAGTAGGATTCTTTTCTGAAGGCTGGAATAGACCATCAAGTGAAATTATGAATGAAAAATAGATCAAGCCTTTTTATGTACACATAATCATCTACATTCAAATTTCCTTCATATGTTCAGCTATGAAGATGTTTAATGTTAAGCGAATACAGAAGAAAACTGTCTCCTCCAGCCTACTTACCTCCAGATGTACAGATGATTACTCACCCTCCAGCCTTTGATTAAACTGCACATTGCCATTGAGGTTGGGCTCTAAACAGTCCCTAAATAATATCAGTCCAGAGATTTCATCCTGATTTCTCTAAGGCATTCTGTTTACCAGAATTATACCGGAACCTTACTTTTTATTTGCATTTTCACTGATTGTGCAGTAACTTTATAGCTGGACAAAAATCAAGTGATAGAAAATATATTTTCAGTCCTTGAGATTGTCCAGTTCCAAACTTTCAAACATTTCCTTTTGTATCCTGTATATTCTGCATTGAAATAAACATTAACAGTGTAATGAATAACAAAGTTAAAGGAGCACTCTATTTCTTTCTTCTCATATGAGGATGACTTCAGAACTCCTCTCTCCTCCTTGAACCTTATCCCCACTGAATGCACTGCACTTCACTCTCTCCGCACCACCACCTATGCTGCCCTCACCCGCATCTCCTCCATTTCCGGGATACCTCTGCTCACTCCATCTTCCCCCAGCCTTAACAATGATGGAGTTCCTCTTCTCCTCACCTACCACCCTTTGAGTCTTTGCATACAACATATCATTCTCACTTTCCACCTTCAACTGGATTCTACCACCAAACACAACACACCTTTACTTCATCCTGACTCTCTCCATGATTCCCTTGTCCATTCATCCCTCCCTATTAAACTCCCTCCAATCACAAGATGGTTCCTTAAGGTCGTTATAGCCAGAGATGACAATAGGGACAAGATCCTACTACCTATGAAATGCTCCCAATGGCGTGCATCTCAAATAGCCTCTGACAATCAAGTCCAGCTCCTAGCCTTCATGTGTTGTTTGGCTACTAAGCCCAGCGGAACCATTTCTACTGACTGGAGAAGGGGCAAAGGTGGGTTGCTGACACCTTAAAACCAGTTGCTTCAGACAGATGGGGCTTGTGAGCCACACTTGGCAGCTCACCTGGGGAAAGAAAATGCTGATCTCAAACCTCCACTGTCTTGCAGATCTACCCACTCAAGGGGAAGAAATCTGGAGCAGGACTCCCTAAGGCAGCTACATTGAGTTGAATGTTGACTGGCAACTCCTGTGAAGCTGCTGGTACCAATCTGTATTGGTCTTTGTCATTTCTTTACATTCATCAGATGCGGGGGTAGGGGGGTTTGTTACATGAGCAACAGCTTGCTTTCCATATCGTACTGCCCAGGCTTGCATATCTATACAGTTAGGGCACAATATCTATGGTTCAATCTGACTGATGAAGGCCTCAAACTCAGGCTCAGAGCACAAGATATAATACACCTCCTCCCTACCTCCATTCAGGACTCCAAAAAGTTTCATGGGAAGGCTTCCACCCATCCCTTTAATGACCAAACTTTACTGCAAGTAGACTCAGTATGTAGCTTTCCACTCATCTGATGAAACCATGGTAGGCCAAAACAAGGAGGGCTTTAGATTTATCAGAATTCAACACATGTTTCAAATAATCCTACATGAAAGGTAATACAGACCATTGGGATTCAACACCATAGCTGAATACCATGTCAGGAATGTTACAAAACTGGAGGGATGAGGATTGACAGGTGGAAAGTATTTTTTTTAAGTACCTAACTATTCATACACTCTTATATATAAAACATCTTGCAATGGTAATTTTCTGCATCTGATATGACTCGTACATACAACTTCATGTGCCTCAAATATAATTGGAAGCATTGTTGAGCATTAAAGAGCTGAGAGTGCTAGTGGAAATAATACCATTCAAACACCTATGCAGAGCCATTAACGAAGCTACGATAAGGTGAGCCAGTAAACGAGTCTGAATCTAATTTATAATTTATATCCAAAAACATAACTCAATCTTTCTCAATTAATTCTCCGCATTCAGCAAGACATCTTTGCCAGTCAGGTTTAAACTGAAGTATTTTTGAATTGTGTTGTCAGTTTCAGCAGCAAGTTGAAATGGGATAACAAAAATCTGATGGAGAAACCCAGTGGGTTTTTCAGCATCTGTGGTTGTGGGTGGTGAGCGAGCAACTGTTAATCTTCCAGGTCAAGACCCTGTTTTGGTTCTGATGTCCTTTCATTCTAGTTGCTGAAGGTAAGAATGCAGGCACAGTAATCAGACAAACTGAATGGGGGGTTTCAAAGTGAGAGGAGAATTGTGTATTATTTTGCTCTCCTTATCTGAAGAACAACGTGCATTCTATGTAGAGAATTCTGCAAAGGTTGTGATTCCAGGATGGCAGGACTCACATATGAATACTGCTTGGGTCAGTTGGGCTTATATTCACTCGGCTTTAGCAGAATGAGACTGGTTGTAAAGAAACAAATTAAATCTGACAGGAGCAGATAGTCTAGGCGTAAGAAAGATTTTTCTGATGTTGGGGGTCCAGAAGCAGAGGGCTACAGTCTATGGATAAGAGGTAAGCCATTCAGGAAGAGAAGCAATCAAAAATCAAAAGCTGCAAGTGCAAATATCATTATGAAATCCACTTCTACATTTCATGACATTGGCAGCAGTTATTGCAAGGGTGTTCAGAATAGTTAATATGAAAGCATCCATAATAAAACAATTTCCCTAAAACAAAACAAACAGCCTTCTAATTTACTGTAGCATTACCATGGTTATCATTATGTTCTTTAGAGTGGTATGAATTTGCTAATATATTAAAAGACCATAGTGAATGAGCAGACAGGAAAAGGTACAGTTGGATTACATGCAATCTGGAATATTAATATCAATAATTCAAACTGTGTTGTTTTCAGTCATCCAGGCAAAAAGAGTAAGGGTACTAATCACAATTTTATTAGCCTAACAGTGAACAAAAATTAATTATCAGCTCGTTTTGGTCCGCTTGCTGTGAAACGAAATAGTCTTTGCCATAAAGCATATCAAACACCATGAATTCATAATGAAAGCAGGTTTGAGGTCTAGCCATATTTAAAACAGCCGGATGTTTTTGGAATATAAAGTAAGCTGAAAGAATGTTACACACTTGAATTAAAATTCTCCACCCTGCTTTGATGTTTGTCAAAACGAGATGAACTTAAAAACAGGGGCCAGGTAGCTTTGGTCGGAAAGTTAAAACGTTTCTTGCTAAAACAGCAGAAGGTTAATTAATAAAGAGATAGTGTATTTGTGATATTTTGAATAATATTACTCATTTTTACATAAATAATTTATCATAAATAGGAAAAATGATTGCCTATTTACATATTTACCCCATTTAGTACTATCATCTATTTACTGGTGAGTGATCCATTCGGGCTCTTAATCCATCAATGCCTTCATTTTAGATTCAACATTTTAAAAAATTCTCTCCATGGCTCTGCTTCTCTGCAAAGTTATTATGTTATTCTTATGTTATGTCAGTGTACTCACTTGAAGATCATCATGTACCTTTCTGTTTTTAAACACTCAGCAAGGTAATATGAATGTACAGCAGGTTGCTATAAACAAGATTTTAATGTGCACATTTAATCAGGGCTTAAAAGCTAAATTATCCCCTCAGACCTCTGTATTTCCCAAATACTGTCTGTTCTCTTGTGCATTCTCCACTTCCACCATTAGTGACTGTCTTTTCAACTGCCCAAATATTAAAGTTCAGAATTCAAAATACTATAAATTTATTATCCTGAGAATCATTTTTCTATGGACACTCACAGTAAATGCAAAGAAGCATAACTACACGTGACAAACAATAAACAAGATGGATGAACAACCAGAGTTCAAAAGACACCAAACTGTGCAAATACAAAAAGAGAAAATAAAAACAAAATAATAACAATAAATAAATCGGCTATAAATGTCGAGAGCATGAGTTGTAGTGTTTGAAAGTGAGACCAGAGTTTATGGGAAAAGTTCAGTGGTGGAGCAAGTTTAGTTTACTGGTTCTCCCCTCTGGTTCAAGAAACTGATGGTTGAGGGGAAATATCTGTTCCTGAACCTGATGGTGTGGGAGCTGAGGCTCCTGTACCTTCTTCTTTATGGCAGCAGTGAGAAGAGAGCATGGCCTGGGTGGATGGGGTCCTTAATGACAGATGCTGCTTTCGTCCAACAGCATTCCATGTCGATATGCTCAATAAAGGGGAGGGCTTTAATGTGATGGACATGCGGAGCATCAAGAAAGCTCACCTCTGTCACCGGGGATACAGACGGACTTTTACCGCTGTACCATTGAGAGCATACTCACCAACTGCATCTCTGTTGTATGGCAATTGTCCCGTATCGGACCGCAAAGCACTCCAGCATGTGGTGAAAACAGATTATCGGCACCCAATTGCCCACCATTGAGAACATCTACCATAAACGCCGCCTGGGCAGGGTGAAAAGCATTATCAAGGATGCATCTCATCCTAACCTTGGACTTTTTACTCTCCTCCCATCCAGTAGGCGCTACAGGAGACTCCGCTCCTGCACCAGCAGGCACAGGAAGAGCCCCTTCCCTGAGGCTGTGACCCTGCTGAACGTCACATCACAGTGCTAAGCAGTATTGCACCCATATTGTACTGTCTCAGTACTTTTATATTTATGTGCTGCAGCTCTTACTTTTTATTCGCAGTTATTTTGTAAATAACACTATTCTTTGCATTTCTGGTCAGATACTAACTGCATTTCATTGGCTTTGTATCTGTACTCAGCACAATGACAATAAAGTTGAATCTAATCTAATCTAATAAATATAGAGTCAGTAGAGCAGAGGGCTAAGCACACAGCCTTGTGGTGGAGGAGATGTGTTGCCAATCTGAACTGATGTCTGCAAGTGAGAAAATCAAGGATCCAATTGCACAGGAACATAAGAACATAGGAAATAGGAGCAGGAGTAGTCCATGGCCAGATCATCCATAGACTCCCCTCCACCTACCTGCCTCTTCCCCGTATCCCTTAATCCCCCTGCTATGAAAAAATCTATCCAACCTTGTCTTAAATATATTTACTGAGGTAGCCTTCACTGCTTCATTGGGAAGAAAATTCTACAGAATCACCACTCTCTGGGAATAGCAGTTCCCCCTCATCTCCATCCTAAATCTAATCCCCGGAATCTTGAGGCTACATCCCCTGGTTCTAGCCTCACCTTTGAGGTATTGAGGCCACGGTCTTGGAGCTTATTAATTTGTTTTCAACGGATAATGGTATTAAATGCAGAGCTTTAGTCAATAAAGAACATCCTGTTGTATACATCCCCATTGTCCAGATTTCCAGGGTTGATTGAAGAGCCAGTGAAATGGCACCTGACGTTGACTCGTTGTGATGGTAGGTAAATTGGAGTGAATCCAATTTGATCCTCAGGCAGGAATTAATACATTTAATCACCAACCTCTCAAAGCACTCCAGCATCATGGATGTAATTGTTACTGTATAATAATCACTGAGGCAGCTTACCACGTTCTTCTTGGGCACCGGTATGACGGAGGCTTGCTGGAAGAAGCTGCATATCTTAGACAGCTGAGAAGAAAAGTTAAAAATGTCAGTAAACACTCCAGCCAGTTGACTACCACAGGTCTTCTGTAGTCAAACAGGTACCCCATCTGGGGCAAATGCTTTCCGTGGGTTAACTCTCCTGAAGGATTCTCTCATGTTGGCCTCATGGACTGAAATCACAGGATTGTCGGAGGCTGTAGAAGTATATGAAGACTCCTCCATGTCTTGTCGGTAAAAGGGAGCATTAAAGCCATTGAGCTCATCTGGGAACGAAGCCTTGTTGAAACATATTTCTGTTAGTTTTACTTAGTACATGGTAATAGCATTCAAACCCTGCTACAGCTGTTAAGCATCCTTCTGTGATTCAAGTTTCAAGAATTGCCACTTCGCATGTGAGATGGCTTTCCGGAGGTCGTACCTGACATCTTGTATTTTACTTGATCACCAGGCTTGAATGCCCTTGATCTGGCACTCAGCAGACTGAGGATCTCTTGTTTTATCCAGAGCTTCTGGATGGGAAGACTCTTCATAATTTTCTGGGAACACACTCGTCCATGGATGACTATACAAAGTTTGTGACATCCGTTGATGAGTCACTGAACATGGCATATTCCATCGATTTGAAGCAATCCCTTAGCTGCTCCTGAAACTCCTATGATCAACTCTTTGTTGTTTGGAAGTTTGCTCTTTAGCCTCTGCCTGCATGCAGGTAAGAGAAGGGTTTCTCAAAATGTGGTCCAGCTATGGAACAGTAGGCATTCCTGATGTGAGGGACCCCTAGTTCTGCAAACAATATGGTGATGATAATAGGACAGGGGTTTATTCAGGCAAGCCTGTTTGAAGTCTCCAGCAATTTGAAACGTGTCAGGGTCGGTGTTTCTTCCAAGTTCTGCTCCATGATCCTAATCGTGACACTCAATACATTGAATGCTTGCTTTACATCAGCCTCTGACGGTATGTAAACTGCAATCAGGATCATGGAGCAGAACTTGGTAATTAGGATGGAGCGCACTTTATCATTAAAAGCTCCAAGTCAGGAGAACAAGAGTGCAACAACATTGCTAAGTCCAAGCACCATGAAGAGTTTACCAAGAAACTCAAATCCCACCAATTGCCTTCCCTGAATCTTCTGAAATTGATATATACAGTAGATCAAGAAGTCCCAGGCATGATCGCCATGTTCAACATATCTTAATTGAGCTGTGTCTCCATGAAACAGTGAACGCAGCAGTCCTGTCCTTACGTCGTCAGTCTTGTTCTCCAGTGACTGTACATTTGCTAACATGACACTGGGTAGAGGAGGCTTTACATCCCATCATTTTAGTCTATTTTGAAGTCCTCCCCGCTGACCTCTTTTCTGGCCTTGGCAATGTAAGTTCATCTGCCTAAGCATGCCATACTTGCATTCCCAAGAGTCAAGTGTGCTGGGTCCTTCAGAAGATCATGAAATCAATGGTTAGAAAGTTCTAAAATTTGTTAATTATAGGGAAATCACAGTCTTCAGATAGCAACAATATTAGTTCAGAAGAAGTATATCTAGAAGATTGTGAGCTGCTCGTAAAATTTTGCCATGTATTACCAGCGCCATCCAAAATTCATATGTATTATGCTCCAAAGTTCCTTTGCTAAATCTTCCAGCTTCTCTCCTTCTTCCATAGTAAGTTAGACTGTAAAACTTGTTTTTGCTTGCTGATCCTAATAGGCTAGAATTTTTCAGAAGTTTTCTTTCCATGTTCAGGTTTCACTAACTTCAAGCGATTACATCAGTGCACTTAAAGACAAGAGTCAGAATACTGCCATCAGTACTGAGCAATAAGATAGGATTAATTAATGACCCCATCATGAAGGTACCCCTAGGAAGCAATGGCCATAATATGATTCAATCTTATTTTCATTTTGTGGGAGAGAGAAATGGGCCCAACACTATTAATTAAAATTTAAATAGAGTTAGGAAACAGATAGCAAATTTAGATAGAGTAAGCTTGAAAAACTAAATGAAAGGAGAATCAATCAAAAATCAATAGCTGACATTTAAGGGGATCATTTAGAAGAGGGCAGCACAGTGGTGCATCTGATGAAGTTGCTGTCTTGCAGCTCTAGGTTAAGTCTCGACCTTCAGCCTGTATGGAATTTGCATGATCTGTCAATGACTGTGTTTCCTCAGTGAGTTTCAGCTTCCTTGCACAAGCCAAACACACAGCAATTGACAGATTAATTGGCAACTGGAAATTGTATGTGCCAGTCTATGGGGGAAGTTGGTAGGTAGTTGGATCAAAACGCAGGATCAATGCACACTTGTTGGGCCAAATTGTTTCTATGCTATGATCCTCTCTCGAAATACATACATGCCATGAGAAACAGTAATTTCCATGTTGACTACTCATAATCTGTATTTAATCTAAAGAAGTTAAATGTACGTTCAGATTTAAAAGAAAAACAAAAGCATATGACTGCAAAAATAGAGTATTAAAAACAATGACAAGTATTCACAAGGAAGGGAATATTGAGGTGTGAGATACAACTAGCTAGCAATCTAAAAGCAGATGGCATTCTTTCTTTCAATATTTATAAAACAAAAATTAGAAAAATACCTCAGAATTTGTCTGCAGAAACTAAGTGTAGGGAAATAGGAGAAGGCAGATAAATTATCAGAGTACATACATGTTACCAAATATAACCCTGAGATTTTTTCCTGTGGGCATACTTAGCAAATCTATAGAACAGTAACTGTTACAGGATCAATGAACAAAAAATTGTGCAAATGCAAATATAAGTTGTTACGTACCCCGTAACTGGGTTGCCAAACCAGCAGAAATGGATCACTCAGTTGGAGTCTGGAGTACTAGAACTAAGAAAGTTTTATTAAAGAAACAAGCAACACAGTAATCGAAAGGATAATAAATGCAACAATTCAACAATGATAACCACACATGTGCACAGAATTAAGATAACAGCATCAATCAAGCTCTATCGTTGTCTAGGGGTAAATGACCAATTTCAAAATGACTCAAAGTTCAGTCCAGTTAGTAGTTCAGTTCGCAGTAATCGTTGCCATGGCGATGGACAAGGTGGGGGAAGAGAGACATAGAATAGGAACAACTGATCATTCAGAACGGCTTCACTCACAGACCAGCGAGATGGCTCACAAACAGCATTTGGGCGGGTCCTTGGTGATGTCACCTGAGGTCACCGACTGTGACCCCTCCTCCAGATGCGGTCGATCCTCTGCAGTGAACCCGGCACCCAGGCAAGGGCGGACACACACCGGGTTCCCGCTGATCGTACCTTTCCACCCTTGTCGTTGTCTGGCACTTCTCACCCACTCGTGAGAGGCGCACCGCTTCCAGGGTCTTGTTACCTCGGGTGGCGTGTGTCGCTGTCTTAGCGAACCTGTCCCTTTTTATCCCCCTGCTGGGGTATCGCCTGTCCATCACTTCAAACAGTTCAGGGTTCAAAGGGGGGAGCCGCTCCAGACAGCTCTCTCTCCCACATCCCTTCATTACACATCTCCAGACGCTGCTCCATTGTTCCTTATCTCTCCTTCCCCTGAGGGCAGGTGGCAGACCAACTGCTGATGCCACTGATGCTAGCCCAGGCCAGCAAACATCTTAATTTTATGTGTATTCTCGTAACAAAGTAAATAGCAATAAATAACGAGTATAAAATAACAAGGTAAAGAGTCCTTAAAGTGAAATCATCAGTTGTAGGAACACCAGAAATAGAATGAATGTAGCTATTCCCTTTTGTTCAAGAGCCTGATGGTTGAGGGGTAGTAACTGTTTTTGAACCTAGTGGTGCGAGTCCTGAGGCACTTGTACCTTCTACATGATGGCAACAGCAAGAAAAGGGCTTGGCCTGTGTGTTGAGGATCTTTAATGATAGATGCTGTTTTTCTACAGCAATGTTTCATGTAGATGTGTTCATTGGTTGGGAGGGCTTTATCCGTGATGTAATGGGCTATCTTTTGTAAAATTTTCTACTCAAAGGCATTGGTGATCCCATAGTGGGCCATGATACAGCCAATCAACACACATTCCACCACAGATCTGTAGAAGTATGCCAAGGTTTTTGATGACATGCCAAACTTCTGCAAACTCTTGAGGGAGCAGCGGCACTGTCATGTTTTCTTTGCAATTATATTTACCTGATGGGTCCATTAGATTAGAAAGTAGAATAAAGTGCTCTTTAATTCAAAAAAAGTGAAGGAAGTAAAGGACAAGAAACTGCAAGACATTTAACTTAACATCAGTCAAAACTGTGATATCACATTAAGACATTTTTAAATATTAAAGTTATCACGCAAAGTCAAAATGGTTTTGTAAAAAGGGAAATTATATTGAAACAATTTGTTGGAGTTTTGTGAAGAATTAATGTATGCAATGGATAAAGGGAACCCAGAAGATGTATTTAGCTATCTAGAAGCCATTCCATAAATTGCTACTTTAAAGGTTATTGTATAAGACGAACATTTTGATAAAGATATAAGAATGACCAGCTAATGGTAAAAAAACATTCAGCATAAACAGCTCTTCTTCTGGTTGGCAATGGGGATCAGTGCAAGTATGTCAGCTTTTATAATTGTAATAAATTACCTGAATTAAATCATGATCATATTCATATTTAATGGTGGAAAATGAAGTTTTAAAGGGGACATTAGGAGGCTACAGAAGTATAAATAGGTAAGCGAGTGGCGAAGATCTAACAGTTGGTGTGCAATGTGAGCAAAAGTGAAATTGCAGGAAAAATGAAAATGAAGGATATTATCTACATGGTGAGGGACTGCAGAACTCTGAGGCAGTAGGTTACAATTATAAGTGTCCTTATGAGTGCTTTTTGGAAGATCAGTATCCTGCTCTAGAAAGTAAAGGAAATTAACTTAAAAGTAGGGAGGGCATGCATCAGTTATATAGGGTATTAATGAGACAGTATTAATGAGATGTGTTCTGCACAGTACTGGTCTCCATAAATAGAGAAGGATATGACTGTTGGAAACTTAGAGAAGGATTGCTAGAATATGTTGAATAGGTGTATTTCCTTATGGGCAGAGATTGAGAAAGCTAGATTGTGTCTAATAGAGATTAGAAAAGCATTTAAGACAGAAGGTCATTTATTTAAGACTGATGAGATGATTTCTTTTTTCTCTCTCAGATTGTTGTGTATCTTTGGGCCTTTCTTGCTCAAAGGGCAGTGGAAACATATTTTGAAAATTTGTTAAGCAGATGTGCAAGCAATCTTGAAAAGCAATGGAATGAAAGATAATCACAAGTAAATAGGAAAATAAATTTGAAGTCACAATTACAAATGCATTTTTCAAGGGACCAAATGGCCTACTCTCGCTCTTAGTTCTGTGTGTATGTTCAATCGACATACCACTTCTCCACAGAGCATGTAATCATGTGGTTTTGCTTCCATAGCTCTAGATACTATTATTTCATTTGGAGTATGAGGAAATTGGGTATGTCACCCAAGACTTGATCAAATTGCTTCAGATGTACCATGGAGAGCATTCTAGTTGATATGGAGGGGCCATTGGATAAGAATGGAAAAAGCTGCAGAGGGTTGCAAGTTCAGCCAGTTCCATCATGGCTGCCAGTCTCGCCAGCATTGAGGACATCTTCAAAAAGCTTTGCCTCAAAAAGGTAGCATCCATCATAAGGAATCCATCGCCCAATACAAGCTCTCTTCTTATTACCACCATCAGTGAGGAGATATAGGAACTGGAAGATGTACACTTAACATTTTAGGAACTGCTTATTCCCTCAGCAGATTTCGGAATGGACAATGAACTGACTTATGAACACTACCTCACTATTTTCGCTCTCTTTTTACACAACTTACTAAATGTATCATATAACTTAATATTATTTAATAATTTATTATACATATTATTTAACTTTATAGTATTGCACTGTATTGCTGCTGCAATTTCACAACATACATCAATAATTTTAAACCAGATTCTGATTATGAGTTATGGATTAAGATACTATCAAGGAAACACGTTTTGGTGGAAAGCAAATCATAATTGCTGAATTTACTTGAGTTCTTGGAGGACGTAATAAGCAGACAATATAGAGGAAAACATGGAAGTACGATGTATTTGGACTTCTAAAGGAAAGTTGGCAAATTGCACATGCTAAGAAATTATCATATTGGAGGAAGCATGTTAGCATGGTAGGAAATTTGTTATTAGATAGAAAAAAGAGAGTTGGAATAAATGGGGCTTTTTTCTCGATGTGGAAGGATGCAACTAATGGATTAGTATTTCGTTCCCAGTTAGTTACTGCTTATACTAATAACAGGAGGCGGAGATGGAACAGGAACTGTCTAAGTTTTCAAAAGATGCAAAATTAAGTGGAAAAACAAGTTGGGATGAGGATCCTTGTGACACTACAATGGTGTATAAATAGATTGGCAAACGGAGTTTCATGTGGGAAAATGTGAGATCATGCACGTTGGTAAGAGGAATTAAAGGATGATAATTATCTCAATGGGATAAGACAGTGAATGAGAAATGCACAAAGGGATCTAAGTGTTCTTATGCATAAATCACAGAAAGGCAGTTATAGCAAGTAAATAACAGAGCAAATGGCATATTGGTCTTTATTTTAAAGCTTTTGTTTTACGATTTTCTGGTCACTCTTAATCCGTTCTTCTATACCCTGTGTTTATTTTTAGTGATTCCTTCTTAAATTTGCTGTTTAAACATTTTATTAAAAATTCTTCAATCTAATTGGGAATAGAAGAAATTGTAATGCAGTAATTAAGAGTAAAGGACTGAAAATGGAAATTCAGATTCTTTTGTAACAACGGGGAAATAAAGATTCAGTTCATTAAGTAATTGTGAATTAAAGTATGTTAGCAGATAAGGTTGTGGATTTTATATTCAGGTATATTCCAATTGGGATTCTCCTTCCTCCTGCTGCTTTTCAGGTTCTGCCTTGTAGCCCTTATGATTTTGGTCTCTTTCCTCGGGCATTATTTTCAGTTTTTAGTTTACAAAATCATACAGCCTGAAGCACACCAAGGTAAAGTCTCGACATCTACTGAGCACGATGCCATCAGATTGACTCCAGCAACAAAATTTCAATTTCAGCAGACCGTAGTTATCCAATAATCATGTGGTACATCATCTCTGTTCTCAGCTTCTGTGATTAGGTAGTACACTGGTGTGAGCAGCCAACAAAGCACACAGTGGGCCTTGTATGCTAGGATCCATCAGTCTGCGCTGGCACTGGAAAATAATCTGTAGTGAGGGCATTGTCTGGATGTAGGATGCCAGGTGAGTTTCCTCATTCACCATGAGCAAGATTGTCTTGTGATCCACAAAAAGAACTAAATCTCTTTCATCGTTAACAATGTCCTATTTATTAAAGAGAGCACTGGGCACATGAGTGCAGCTCTTGGCTGCCTGCATTGTTAACCCATCACACAGCTCAAGACGTTACTTGTTCCCTAATGTAATCCAAGTCGAAGAAATAACTTCCTTGCAACAGAAGCACTTGAGTGACTTCCCTGATATAATGTTCAAGTAAAATTTGGGAGATATGGCAGAGATCTCCTCTGGATACTTGGAAATAAATTTGTGAATCAATATGACCTTGGAGAGAGTAGGCCAGGTATGTCAACATGGTTGAAAGTCTTCCTGCAGAGTGTCTCAGTAATGACAGCCTTGGAAAACTTAATCGTATGAACACATTGTTTGCCAGAACATTCCAGGTAGTACAGGTGCACATTCCTTTATCCGAAATTCTGAAATCTAAAAAGCTCCGAAAACCGCAGTTTTTTTTCGCCAACAGCTGGTGTCACTCAGGTGTGACGTGGCAGCACTAGCAGAGGCCGCCAGACGTCAGTTGTGGCTCAGCGCTCGTACTGGTTACACATGCATTTGCTGTTCGCTGATATTTTGTGTTCACTGTTGACTTTGTGTTTAATTTCACTGTGAAAATGTCAAAAAGAGCTGCAGGTACCCCTATGGGTAACAATGAGAAAACAAGAAGGAAGCATCCATCAGTATCAATATCGCAGAAAGTGGAGTTACTGCAGAAGCTTGATCGTGCGGCATGTTACTGAAGCAAATAGTGTCGGAACTACCACTGTATATGATTTAAATAAACAGAAAGGCAAGTTACTGAAGTTTTATAGTGACAGTGACAGTGATGTTCTACATTTATTCCAATAGGTCATTTACCATGTGTTTGATTAGGTTCCTTTGAAGCTGTATATTTTTATATTTTATCGAATGTTTTTGTTGGAAATAAAATTTCTTCTTGTCATTATTCCCTAAACAATACAGTATAACAACTAGTTACATAGCATTTACATTGTATTAGGTATTATAAGTAATCTAGAGATGATTTAAAGTATACGAGAGGATGTGCATAGGTTTGGTGCCCCACCAGGTCCTAAAGTCCACCACATTGAGACAGGTTAAATAAGGGACTTGAGCATACATGTTTTTTGGTATTGGGGGGGGGGGGGTCTGAAATCCGAAAAATTCTGAATTCTGAAATGCAACTGGCCCCAAGGATTTCGGATTAGGGATTGTGGACCTGTATTTATTGTAGCTGAAAATTACCAGAAGGGATCTTTTGTCTCTTACCCTGAGGGATCTTATCCACCCCGAATGACCAGCTATGACCACAAAGACTGCTCTAGAACTCAAATGCTGTCAGCAGTGTCACCACTGAGACACTAATGAAATAAATATAATTGTAGTTTAAAAGCTCCCCATGTTAGTTTAGGTTCACGTTGTGGACTTTGGAATACGATGGAGACTCAACAGGCCTTCCAATGTGAGCAGAGTGTTCTTTTAAACAACAAAGAAAAGCATTAAACATTAAGCATAAATGTTGCATGGTGGACAGAGTGTGGAGCCTTCTGTTCCAAATTTAAGTCATTGTGGGCAGAATGTAGTGCTATGTGAATAACATAATTTAGTGTCAGGCATGACAGAGTGTGAATGGATTGTGAAGTGCTCAGTCTAATTTTCAGCAGGAACAATTTCTACCAGAAATCATCTCCAATACCACTTACTCTGTGTAAAATTGATTTACTGTCTATGCCCTTCTATTTAACAGCAAATTCTGAAACATCTCCGTATCAAATGTAAGTCTAACGGGTCAGAAGGTTTCTGCTTTCTCTATCAGAATTATGTTTATTATCACTGGCATGTGTCATGAAATTTGTTAACTTAGCAGCAGCAGTACAATGCAGTACATGATAATGTAGAAAGGAATAAATAAATACATAAACAAACAAAACAGATTAATCAATCAGTCGATCACAAAGAAAAGTAAATCAATTACTTATCTGAGATGCACTGGCATTTTATTTCATCGAAAGGGACAATTGCTGAATTAGTGAACTTTAGAAAACAATAGCTGATTTATATAATTTGTACATTATTTCTTCATTGATTTACTGTTAAGTCTTCAGCATAAATATTTCTGTCCTCGGCTTTGCCAGACTTTACTGTCTCATTATATTTTCTCTGATGCTGTTTCCTTGCTTGTATTAACTCTTGTGAGTTCAAGCCCATGTGATATGTGACATTATTATTTTGTAGCCTGGGTAAAAGTACACACTCAGGACAACAAATACTTTTTCAGGTTTTAATTCCTTTATCTGTTTTAGATGTTTTAGTGCCAGAAGACAGTCTCAAAACAAAACAAATGAATTTACAACCAGTTCCTGCAATTACAATCTCAGTTTAACTTTTGATCCACACCTTGTGTATCGACAAATTGCGTATGCAGTATAAAAATACATAACGCACAAAAATGCACAAAACTAACACAGAACTAATACGGTAGTGGCAATTCTGGAGGAACATAATATAAACAACATTAGAATCCCACCAACCCTGTACCTTATACGTAGCAGCGAAAATGTAAGTGACTACATCTCATCTAAAACATCTACTAATTTTCAGTACACACGTGCTGAACTTCCAAACAGTGACTAAACTTTCACGTTACGCTGTTACATTTGCGATCAGTCATGATACAATAAAGTTAGACAAAAGGTACACTTTGGTACAACTGTTACAAGATATTGCCTGGTAGTTAAATTACAGGAAGACTGACCTACTTGGCTGGTAAGGAACTTTGCACAAGCCACGTTGTCCAGCGCCTATGTCTTCACTCGTGAAAATCTAAAGCATCCACATATAAAACATGTCAAATTACCAATATTTTCGATTCCAATAAGCATAAATGAATTCACATGGATATCGTCAATTAACACTCACCTTTCCTCACCATGCCCTGTATCTCTGGGAGGAACTTAATCCCAAAGCCCCACCAGCTTCTTCTGTGGAAAACAAAAATGGTCTCCCCTCTGTCCCACGCGTGCGTAATGACATCATCTTAAAGGCACTTAAAGGCACAGACAACTATTGTAGCATTACTTGGATGGATGCCTAAGTGCTCTTTTAACAATAATGAATAAGATTCGACAGTCACCTGGTTACAATTTAATGAGGTTTTATTTCTGAATTAAATCAAAGATTACAGAAATAGTAGCAACTAAAGTCATATAACACAAACTTAGCATTCACCGCAGGTAAAAGGGTGACCAATTACCCAAAATACTGGAAAATCGATTCAGTGTCTGGTGGGTGTGGCTCTTGTCTCACGTATAAAATAGAAATAAAACAGAAATAAAACGCAGGAAATGCCGTGGTAGTGTAGCAGTTAGCGTGATGTTATTACAGCTCAGAATGCCAGAGTTCGGAGTTCATTTCTGTTGCCATCTGAAAGGAGTTTGTACATCCTTCCTGTGATAAGTGTTGGTTTCCTCTAGGTGCTCCAGTTTCCTTCTACATTCCAAAGATGTACCACTTAGTAGGCTAATTGGTCACTGTAAATTGTCCTGTGATTAGGTTAGGGTTAAATTGGTGGGTTGTTAAGTAGTGCAGCTCATTTAGCCAGAAAGACCTGTTCCTCACAGAATCTCTAAATAAAATAAAACATGTGGAATCCCCTGGTTAAGATTTCTACTGCTCTGCTGTAGTTATTTTGTTTTAGCAGTTTTCTGTAAAAGCAATGTCTCCTGCTGGTAGAAAGTTTTGGTTTTGGCTAACAATGAGGAGCCATGTTGTTCAATATAGGAATGTTGTGTCAGTGAATCAGGATGGTGGGATCAGGAGAAGGTTCTAGAGAGAGCTGTGCAGAGATAGTGCTTGGGTTTGTGGTATTTTGGTGGGAGATGCGAAGAGGAGAGGATCCGATCTGAAGAGCAGACCCTAATACAAGGAATGTTTTACGAGATGAAGGAGTCCATGTTGGGAAGTTCTACTTGTGATTGGTGATGAGAATTCAGCGCCATAAGTTAGGCAGTACACCTGACCATTACAGACATGACATGAGCTCCAATGTTTTTATGCAATTTAGACTGGTTTCGTTGTGTTTTTTCCTATTGACTGTTTGATAAAGCTGAAATTAATAAATATACTTTCTTTATAATTTGATATGGCGCACAATCTGTTATTTCTTTCCAGCCGATAATCGAGCAGTATTAACACAGCATTCACTCAAATTGAGACTCCTTTAATCAGAATTCCCAATGTTCCTGCTTGGTTGAACACCAGATAATACCGACCCTAGACATGTTGTCTATGAAAGGTGGCTGTCTCATCTCTGAGTTATGTGGCTGTTAGCAGAGTTAGCATACAATCCCGGTAAGAGGACTTTCCAGCTCTATGACTGAAACTGAGGTTATAAACCTCATTGTATGGGAGGAAGGGTGATGGGGGGGGGGCGGGGTAACTGCTGTTTTTTTGAACTCCACTAGGCTTCTAGGTGGTGTGCTCAGACACACATTGAACTGAACTAGAAACCCTTAAAGGTCCTGCCAAGCACTTCACTCAAAAAGGTAAAATTGACATGAGGAATGTTAGTTTCTTTAATATTGATAGTCAAGGATATGGTTATTGGATTCTCTGTCATGTCAGTCCCTGAACACTTTTCTCTATCCTAACTACATTGTCTCATCACACTAGTTTCACTCACCCTTCCTTGTTGGCCCCAGTTAGATTCAGATTTGTCACATGCACATGGAAACATACATTTCAATCTTAACAACCAACACTTCCAAGGATGTGCTGGGGCAGGCCACAAGTGTTGCCACACATTTCAGTGCCAGCACAGCTTACGCACTATGTTTGGCAGAACAACACAAAACAGAATACAACAAGCAACAACAGCCAAACAAACCCCTTTCCTCCCTCACAGTACCCACACACATGGATAGTTCTCGAACACCAGGGTAGATCTCCAGAAGTAAGTCTCCAGAACTTGGCAATTGAGCTTTGACTTCCGGACTTCCGATCCGGCTTTGATCTTCAGTATGATTCTCCCAGTCACCTTCTCCATCCCCATCCTAGCCAACTGCTCAAATTGTTGCCTTCTTCTTAACCACTTCTTAATTACTCACCTACTAATGGCGTCTACCGGCTGAAAGGTGCCATTGCAGGGATTGAACAGTCTCTGATCTCAGTGAAACCAATTTTTTAGCAGAAAAGTTTGAGTCAAATGTCCATTGTTCTTGAGGATGACAACCTGAGATCATATTCCTCTTGAAACTTCTTAAAATAGTGTCATGTGCGATGTTTTTTAATGATTTGACTTTGGCGCAAAAGAATTTCTTGAGTATCTCAACAACAATGCTTAAAAAAACAAAGAGAAGTTGTCATCAGTTTCTGCCTGAGAATATACAGATATTGACTTCATCCTTTCACCAATTGTCTAATCAGTGAGTGGACCACAATAATGAATCTCATTACACTGCTGATTTCTATGAAATGTCCTCCTTTGTGTTCAATACAAACTGTGGAAGACAATAAATTTCATACTGTGCTCATTTCTACTCAATGAGATTTTATAAGGGTTTCAGAGAACATAACATTTTAATTGTATACTGTCACTTTTCCACAGAGCAGAAGCTGTGAATAAGACCTAGAATTTACCGCATAATGAATATTTTATAGTCAGGGTTTTAGTAACCTTCCTAATAAAATTATGTTCTGTTGTCTCTGCCTTGTCCTGCATCAGGCTTCTTGTCATAACTTGTGTTCCTGTTGAGCTATACTGGATCATTATCACAAGTTCTTTATTTTAATTTAATTTTCATGCAAGCATCTTGGGGTATATAAGAAACAAAGGCAGGAGAGAGTTATTCAATCCCTCACTCCTACCCCTACATTCAATAAAATCAACCAGGTCTCAATTTGTATTTTGTAATCTTCCTCAAATATCTTGCATGCTTTGAAGAGATTTCTTGGTATTGTCTCAAATTGGATACAATGAGTCACCTATCTTGCTTCTACACTATTTCACCCTATGGGAACACAGGCAACAGGAGCTGATGAACATTCTGTACAATAAAAATCCAAGACTGAGAATAAATCCACTGTTAGTAATTTAGGCATGGGATTAAAGTTGTATGGTTAAACATCTGAATCATCTGCTGTCATTACTTGTACATGATTACTATCTACCTTCTCTGGTTTCTAGGACACTGGGAGAGAGAAATATAGCTGGGAGGCTTTCTGCAACATCTGTTAATACTCTTAGTACTTTTCTACTGGCAATTCTGGTGGGTGCTTGGACACTGATGTTGAATTCTGGCAACAACAAGTACTTGAAAAGGCACAAGAAGCGCATTAACTGATTCAGCTCTTGCGGAGATTCTCTGTTCATGATGGTGTGAAACTAACTCTTGGATCCTACTCCTGATGATCCAATAATCCACTGAAGGATATCATCCCACAACATTAACCATCACGTTGCCTTCATAGATCCAATAAGACAGTGAATTTTACACTACAGCTTTTTTTTCTATTTAGATTATGTAGAAACATTGTCAATTTCAAAGAAATTGTGTGGTTAATCCAATCAGTGCTACCTTATTGTGAAAGGCATCCAGCGCTGATCATAAGACCAGAAGACATAGGAGAAGAATGAGGCCATTTGGTCCATTGAGGCTGTTCTGCCATTCCATCATGGCTGCTTCACTACCTCTCTTAACCTCATCCTCCTGTGTTCTCCCCATAACCTCTGATGCCTTGACTAATGGATTTTGCCAAGGCATTTGATAAGGTACCCCATGCAAGTTTATTGAGAAAATAAGGAGGCATGGGATCCAGAACTGGCTTGCCCACAGAAGGCAAGGAGTGGTTGTAGACGGATCATATTCTGCATGGAGGCCGGTAGCCAGTGGTGTGCCTCAGAGATCTGTTCTGGGACCCCTACTCTTTGTGATTTTTATAAATGAACTGGATGAGGAAGTGGAGGGATGAGTTAGTAAATTTGCTGAAGACACAAAGGTTGGGTATGTTGTGGATAGTGTGGAGGGCTGTACGGGACATTGATAGGATGCAAAACTGGACTGAGAAGTGGCAGATGGAGTTCAACCCAGATAAGTGTGAGGTGGTTCATTTTGGTGGGTCAAATATGATGGCAGAATATAGTATTAATGGTAAGATTCTTGGCAGTGTGGAGGATCAGAGGGATCTTGGGGTCCAAGTCCATAGGACACTCAAAGCTGCTACGCAGGTTATCTTTGTGGTTAAGAAGGCATATGGTGCATTGGCCTTCATCAATCTTGGGATTGAGTTTATGAGCCTAGAGGTAATGTTGCAGCTATATAGGACACTGGTCACACCCCACTTGGAGTACTGTGCTCAGTTCTGGTCGCCTCACTACAGGAAAGATGTGGAAGCCACAGAAAGGGTGCAGAGGAGATTTACAAGGATGTTGTCTGGATTGGGGAGCATGCCTTATGAAAATAGGCTGAGTGAACTCGGCCTTTTCTCCTTGGAGCGACGGAGGATGAGAGGTGACTAGATAGAGGTGTATCAGATGATGAGAGTCATTGATCGCGTGGATAATCAAAGGTTTTTCCCCAGGGTTGAATTGGCTACAATGAGAGGGCATAGTTTTAAGGTGCTTGGAAGCAGGTACAGAGGAGATGTCAGGGGTAAATTGTTTTTTTTTATGCAGAGAGTGGTGTGTGTGTGGAATGGGCTGCCGGCAGCAGTGGTGGAGGCGGAAACAATCGGGGCTTTTAAGAGACTCCTGGATGGCTACATGGAGCTTAGAAGAATAGTGGGCTATGGATAAAGGCTAGGTAGTTCTAAGGTAGGGACATAGTCAGCACAGCTTTGTGGGCCAAGAGGCCTGTATTATGCAGGATGTTTTTTATGTTTCTATGAACCTATCAAGTTCTGATTTAAGTGTACTCGATGATTTGGCCTCAACAGCCATCTGTGGCAATGAATTTCACAGATTCACCACGCTGTAGCAAAAGAAATTCCACCTCATCTCTGTTCTAAGTTGACACCTCTTTATTCTAAGGCCGTGCCCACTGGTCCCAGTAAGCTGGTCAATAATATTAAAGAGGATGTCAAGAGATTCTTCAGATACATCGTGTAAAGGAAAAGCAAGAGTGGATATTAGACCTCATGCTGCAGTGGTAGAAGTGGGGGACGAGAAAATGGTGGGTGAACTGAATAAGTACTTTGCATCAGTCTTCGCTGTGGAAGACACTGGCAGTATGGATGTGGGGAAGATGTTTCCTATGGTGTGAATATCTAAGACCAGAGGACATAGCCTCAAGGTAGAGGGGTTTCCTTTTAGAATGGAGATGAGGAGGAATTTCTTTAGCCAGAGAATGGTAAATCTGTGGAATTCATTGCCACAGGCAGCTGTGGAGGCCAGGTCTTTATGTATATTTAAGGAAGAGGTTGATAGATTCTTGATTGGACAGAGCATGATGGATAGGGGGAAGGCAGAAGACTGAAGCCAGGGGAGAATGATTCAACCATGATGAAATGGCAGTACAGACTTGATGTACCAAATGACCTAATTCTGCTCCTATATCTTCTGGACTTATTCCTCTGTTTTACCCATAAAGCCTCACCAGTCGAGCTTTCCAGTCTGTTCTGTCTGAGTAGTGCCATGACATTTTCTGTGAGTAGTAATGCCACCTTCTCTTTAATCCTTCCCGCTCTAGGACTTCTAAAGCAACGGAACCCCAGAAAACTGAGCTGCCAGTCCTGGCCCTTCTGCAAGCAAGTCTCACTAATGGCCACAATGTCATAATTCCACGTGCTGATCCATGCCTTAAGCTCATCAGCCTTTCCTGCAATACTCTTTGCATTGAAATATACACAGGTCAGAACAGGAGACCCAGGGTGCTCAGCATTTTGATTGACTTTGTATGGAGGTTTAACATAACCACTCCACAACCACTCTACTCTCTGCTCTGATGCTATGGTCCCCATCTGTCGAGGAACCAACTAGAGAGCAGGCTATTCTCGACTGGGTTTTGAGCAATGAGGAAGGGTTAATTAGCAATCTTGTCGTGAGAGGCCCCTTGGGTAAGAGTGACCATGATATGGTGGAATTCTTTATTAAGATGGAGAGTGACATAGTTAATTCAGAAACAAAGGTTCTGAACTTAAAGAGGGGTAACTTTGAAGGTATGAGACTTGAATTAGCTAAGATAGACTGGCAAATGACACTTAAAGGATTGACGGTGGATATGCAATGGCAAGCATTTAAAGATTGCATGGATGAACTACAACAATTGTTCATCCCAGTTTGGCAAAAGAATAAATCAAGGAAGGTAGTGCACCCGTGGCTGACAAGAGAAATTAGGGATAGTATCAATTCCAAAGAAGAAGCATACAAATTAGCCAGAAAAAGTGGCTCACCTGAGGACTGGGAGAAATTCAGAGTTCAGCAGAGGAGGACAAAGGGCTTAATTAGGAAGGGGAAAAAAGATTATGAGAGAAAACTGGCAGGGAACATAAAAACTGACTGTAAGCCCATTTTTTAAAAAAGGAGGGAGAGAGAAAGCGGGGAATTATAGACCGGTTAGCCTAACGTTGGTGGTGGGGAAACTGCTGGAGTCAGTTATCAAAGATGTGATAACAGCACATTTAGAAAGCGGTGAAATCATCGGACAAAGTCAGCATGGATTTGTGAAAGGAAAATCATGTCTGACGAATCTCATAGAATTTTTTGAGGATGTAACTAGTAGAGTGGATGGGGAGAACCAGTGGATGTGGTATATTTGGATTTTCAAAAGGCTTTTGACAAGGTCCCACACAGGAGATTAGTGTGCAAACTTAAAGCACACGGTATTGGGGGTAAGGTATTGATGTGGATAGAGAATTGGTTAGCAGACAGGAAGCAAAGAGTGGGAATAAACAGGACCTTTTCAGAATGGCAGGCAGTGACTAGTGGGGTACCGCAAGGCTCAGTGCTGGGACCCCAGTTGTTTACAATATATATTAATGACTTGGATGAGGGAATTAAATGCAGCATCTCCAAGTTTGCGGATGACACGAAGCTGGGCAGCAGTGTTAGCTGTGAGGAGGATGCTAAGAGGATGCAGGGTGACTTGGATAGGTTGGGTGAGTGGGCAAATTCATGGCAGATGCAACTTAATGTGGATAAATGTGAAGTGATCCACTTTGGTGGCAAAAATAGGAAAACAGATTATTATCTGAATGGTGGCCGATTAGGAAAAGGGGAGGTGCAACGAGAGTGTCATTATACACCAGTCATTGAAAGTGGGCATGCAGGTACAGCAGGCGGTGAAAAAGGCGAATGGTATGCTGGTATTTATAGCAAGAGGATTCGAGTATAGGAGCAGGGAGGTACTACTGCAGTTGTACAAGGCCTTGGTGAGACCACACCTGGAGTATTGTGTGCAGTTTTGGTCCCCTCATCTGAGGAAAGACATCCTTGCCATAGAGGGAGTACAAAGAAGGTTCACCAGATGGATTCCTGGGATGGCAGGACTTTCATATGAAGAAAGACTGGATGAACTAGGCTTGTACTCGTTGGAATTTAGAAGATTGAGGGGGGATCTGATTGCAACGTATAAAATCCTAAAGGGATTGGACAGGCTAGATGCAGAAAGATTGTTCCTGATGTTGGGGAAGTCCAGAACGAGGGGTCACGGTTTGAGGATAAAGGCGAAGCCTTTTAGGACTGAGATTAGGAAAAACTTCTTCACACAGAGAGTAGTGAATCTGTGGAATTCTCTGCCACAGGAAACAGTTGAGGCCAGTTCATTGGCTATAATTAAGAGAGAATTAGATATGGCCCTTGTGGCTAGGGGGATCAGTGGGTATGGAGGGAAGGCTGATGCAGGGTTCTGAGTTGGATGATCAGCCATGATCATAATAAATGGCGGTGCAGGCTCGAAGAGCTGAATGGCCTACTCCTGCACCTATTTTCTATGTTTCTATGTTTCTATCTCCTTGTAACTCGAGCTTAAACCTCCCCACTCTACCCCTCACTCTGTGCAGTACTAGCAAACCTTCCCGCTACAATATTAGTCACCCTGCAGATCAGGTGCAGCCTGTCCCTTCTGTAAAGGTACCCCATTCCCTTCCAGGGAGCCCAATGATCCAAAAATCTGAAGCCTTTCCTCCTCCGCCATCTCCTTAGCCACGTGTTATTTATTCAGCAATACAGTGCTAATTAGGGCCTTTGAGCTAAGGTGTCCCAGCAACCCCACAACCACAATTAACCCTAAAGTAATCACAGGACAACTTCCAATGAAGTTAAATTGAACTATATGATCTTCCTAATTCTGACCTCACTACCACATGTCACAGGTAGTAATCTTGAGATGACAACCCTGGAGGTCCTGTGCTCTGTCTTAGCACCTCACTCCCTGAACTCACTTTGCAGAACCTTGTCACCATCCTTCCCATGTCATTTTTACTGACGTGGACTACGACCTCTGGCTGCTCAGCCTTCTACTTCAGAATGCTGTGACCTGATCTGACATATCTCTGACCCTGGCACCCAGGGGGCAACATATAATCTGGAAATCTGATTGTTGTTCACAGTATCGCCTTGCAACACACATAAAAGTTGCTGGTGAACGCAGCAGGCCAGGCAGCATCTCTCGGAAGAGGTGCAGTCGACGTTTCAGGCCAAGACCCTTCGTCAGGACTAACTGAAGGAAGAGCTAGTAAGAGATCTGAAAGTGGGAGGGGGAGGGGGAGATCCAAAATGATAGGAGAAGACAGGAGGCGGAGGGATGGAGCCAAGAACTGGACAGGTGATTGGCAAAGGGGATACGAGAGGATCATGGGACAGGAGGTCCGGGAAGAAAGACAAGGAGTCGGGGGCGGGGGGGGGGACCCAGAGGATGACCCAGAGAGGTTGTTCACAGTATCTCCTTTCTGCTTCCCCAACCAATGAATCCTTTATCACTGCAGCTCGCCTCCTTTCCCTTATTCTTTTCTGAGCCACAGAGCCAAACTCATAGTCAGAGACCTTACTGCTGTGGTTTTCCTCCGCTGGGTAACCCCTCACACCCCACCCCGCCTCAACAGTATCCAAAATGGCATGCCTATTGTTGAGGGGAATGGCTACAGGAGTGCTCTGCATTAGCTGCCTATATCATTTCCCCCTCCTGATGGTCACACAGTTATCTGTGTCCAGAACCTTAGGCGTAACTACCTTCATGTATATCCTGTCTATCAACCTATCAGTCTCCTGAATCATCCAGCTCCAGCTCCAACTTCTTATCATGGTCTACTAGAAGATGCAGCTGGATGCACTCCTTGGAGGCGTAGTCATCAGGGACACGGGAAATCTCCCTGCCTTCCCATAACCCGCAACAGGAACATTCCACAATCCTATCTGGCATCATTACTACTCTAAATATGCAAAAAAAAAGAAAGGAAATAGCAAAAAAATCTACCTGCGGTCTACGTGTCTCCTCGCCAAAGCCTCGATGAGCCAAAGTCTGAACTTTCCACGCTAATACTGGCCTATTCCAACAATGTAAGCTCTCACAGTGGCCTAACTTAAACCTAACAACTTCTTATTGGATCTTGCCAAGTGCTTAATTATGCACAATCCAATGATTTATAGTGAATAAGATTGATCCTTGATTCCTGTCGAATTTTACTTTGATTATCTCAGGAGCTATAGCTTTGGATACAAATCATACCAGTGGATGCTCTTACAAATTTCATCCAGTGAAGGCATGGGAGTCACAATGTTAACTCAGCATTAGTTAAAATGGACCCAACAGAACAAGTCCTTGGAAGTTTAATGATAAAACCCCACCTCAGGCAGGTGATCATTAAACAATGCACAGGCTGTAATCACCCTGGAAACAATTTCTCTTCCCTAGCTTGCAACTTTTACCTGGGTCATGTGCATGACCTTCGATGTGACAATCATTCCCACACCATTATGTCACACCACCCTCACGGACTTAGACATTCCATTCCTGTTCACAATACTCTCCCCTTCTCATTCTTTTGTCCAGAACTGGTTGTGCGCTCTTTGGTGATGGAGGGTACAAAGATCTTTTCTTGTGAAATGCTGACTTAGTTGTCCCATTGGCTCTCTAATTCACTCAAATGGGTACAATTCATTCTCAAGGCAGTAGGTTAAGAGAGGCTTTCCAATCATATTCCAATGATCCCTCTCTTTTGTTTTTCTCCTTACACTATAGTAATTTTCTGAACTTTATTTGGATAATTGAGTCCTAGATCTGCAATAATTTACATCCTTATGAAATCTGCATACAAATTTCAACCCCAACCCTCCCATTTTCTGGTCAACTGACTATGGCATTCAGACAGAAGCATCATGGTTGCTATTCTTTTCCATAATTTTAATTAAAGTGGAATTCTCAAAGGGCAGAAACTGTGTATTTGATTGGTACTGCTGCTATACAGGTTTACATTTTTGTTCCTGATTTTTACTGATTACATTACGACTAAGAATGATTAATTCCCATTCCTGTCCTTATCTAGGTCAGCATTCTGTTCTTGACACAATATTATTGCCCTGTTTTGCTGTTTGTATCTGTAGCTCAAAATCCCTTTTGGACCTGTTCCATACGCTCACATACTTCTAAATTCCATCTGCTGTGGTTTAATTTTCAGTGCTTCCCAATCCTATTGCTCTCCAGTCCTGGACATCTGTTTCCAGTGAATTTTGTCTCCAAGACCATCAGTGGTTCCTGATGTTTTCATATTTAGAGTTATAGTGTCATAAAGTCATAGAACATGGAATCAGGAGGTGATTCAGCCCAACTATTCCTTGCTAAACAAGATTCCCAGTTAAGCTAGTTCAACTGGCCCGCCTGTGGCCTGCCAATATCTCTCTAAGCTATTCCTAGCCATATAGCTATCCAAGTACTTTTTGAACGTTTTTGAGTTACCAGCCTCAACCACTTCCTAATTTTGGTAAATTGATTTATTATTATCATAACTACTGAGGTATAGGGAAAACCCTGTCTTGCTTCTGTTCATACCTATCAATTTATTAAAACAGAGTACATTGAGAAGGTAGTGGAAAGCAAAGCAACAACAGAGTGCAGTAGAAAATGTTACAGCGCAGATAAAGTACTGTGCAGGTAGGAAATAAGGTACAAGGTACCAGGTAGATTGTGAGATCAAGAAACAATCTTATCATGCTAAGGACCATGTAAATGTCTTATCAGTCCAGTAGTATCAGAAGAACTTGGCAGCAGTGAACAACACAATCGAGGGTGACATCCTCAGATGGTTCACAAAACTGCTACTTTCACTTCTTTTCCATCATCTTTTCCTTTCAAATATGGTTCTGCTACTGTTGGAGCCAGTGATACAGAGGTTGGTGGTGTGTTTTCGGGTGATTGAGTGATCTGGTGCTTTGCTGCCCCAGAGGATTCCGTGAGGCTTTGAGTGCCCCCGAGGCCAAAAAGCCTGGAGGCAAGTCACAAGTCCATGATTGACTCAATTTCTCACCAATCTCATTGATTAAAGTGCCAAGGAAGATTGAAATCATTGTGGTGAGTGGGTGTTCAGTGCTGTCTACTAGCCTCTCGCTCGCTGTACCAGAGGAAGATGACAAACACTGAGATGAATTGCACGTGCCTGGACTCTTTAGATTTTGTGTTTATATTCGGTGCTCTTCACTCTTTTTTTATTGTTGCGATTGCATAATTTTTTGCATGTGAGGAGAGGGGTGTTTTTCTTTGAACAGGTTTCATGGTTTTCTTTGTTTCGTGACTGTCTGTGGGGAAGACGAATCTCAGGGTTATATACTGCACACAGATTTAAACATTCCTTGAAGCTTTGAATCTTTGAACAGCAGGATAGAGCTGTTTTTGAGCCTGATGGCATACACTTTCAGGCTTCACTTTCTTCTGTCCAATGGGATTACACTGGCTGTTTTACCGAGACAACAAGAAGTGTAGGCAGAATCAAAGGAGGAAAAGCTGGTTTCCCTGTTACACTGAGCAACACTCTGCAGTTGTCGTGCCAAGCTGCACTGGATCAGGTGTTTTCTATGAAGCATTGATAAAAATTGGTGAGGGTTAATGGGGTCATGCGAAATTTCTTTAGCCTCCTGAGGAAGTCAAGGTGTTGGAGAGTGTGACATCAATGTGATTGTACTAGGACAGGCTTATGTGGATGTTCACTTCTAAAGGCTCAAAAGGTTCAAAGATCCATTTTGTTATGTATGCAGAATATATCTCTGAAATTTATCCTCTCCAATAGCCACAGAATACAGAAAACTATATAAGTAGATTAAAGAAAGACATCAAATTCCCCGCATGAAAAGACAAAGAAACAAAAACTCGCAAACCCCAAACACCCCCACCACTTCCTCACACAAAAGCTAACAGATCACCAAACCTTCAGCCCGCCAATCCACATCAAGAAAAAGTTGGTGAGAACACAAAAAAAATCATAAAACTAAAAGATTCCGATAAGAACTTCAGTCCAATCCATAAATCTCAAAATTTCGTTAACACCTCAGAGAGCATCGGGACCCAGTAACCCCTCTGACGGCAGCAACTTGGACCAGCGTCCGCTCCGAGGGCAGCGTCCCAAACCAGCATCCGCTCCGAGGGCAGCGACCTGAACCAGCGGCCCCTCTGAGGGCAGCGACCCGAACCAGCGGCCCCTCTGAGGGCAGCGACCCGAACCAGCGGACCCTCTCAGGGCAGCGACCCGAACCAGCGGCCCCTCTGAGGGCAGCGACCCAAACCAGCGGCCCCTCTGAGGGCAGTGATCTGAACCAGCGTCCCCTCTGATGGCAGCAACTTGGACCAGCGTCCGCTCCGAGGGCAGCGACCCAAACCAGCGTCCGCTCTGAGGGCAGCAACCTGAACAAGCGTCCCCTCCGAGGGCAGCGACCCGAACCAGTGGCCCCTCTGAGGGCAGCGACCCGAACCAGCGGCCCCTCCGAGGGCAGCGACCCGAACCAGCGTCCCCTCTGAGGGCAGCGACCCGAACCAGCGGCCCCTCCGAGGGCAGCGACCCGAACCAGCGGCCCCTCTGAGGGCAGCGACCCAAACCAGTGTCCCCTCTGAGGGCAGCGACCCGAACCAGCGGCCCCCCCCCGACGGCAGCGACCCGAACCAGCGTCCCCTCTGAGGGCAGCGACCCGAACCAGCGGCCCCTCTGAGGGCAGCGACCCGAACCAGCGGCCCCTCTGAGGGCAGCGACCCGAACCAGCAGCCCCTCTGAGGGCAGCGACCCGAACCAGTGTCCCCTCTGAGGGCAGCGACCCGAACCAGCCGCCCCTCCGAGGGCAGCGACCCGAACCAGCGTCCCCTATGAGGGCAGCGAGCCGAACCAGCGTCCGCTCCGAGGGCAGCGACCCGAACCAGCGTCCGCTCCAAGGGCAGCGACCTGAACCAGCGGCCCCTCTGAGGGCAGCATCCCCAACAAGCGTCCGCTCTGAGGGCAGCGACCTGAACCAGCGTCCGCTCCAAGGGCAGCGACCCGAACCAGCGTCCGCTCCGAGGGCAGCAACATGAACCAGCGTCCACTCCGAGGGCAGCGACCCAAACCAGCGTCCGCTCCGAGGGCAGCAACATGAACCAGCGTCCACTCCGAGGGCAGCAACATGAACCAGCATCCACTCCGAGGGCAGCAACATGAACCAGCGTCCCCTCTGAGGGCAGCGACCCGAACCAGCGTCCCCTCTGAGGGCAGCATCCCCAACCAGCGTCCCCTCCGAGGGCAGCAACATGAACCAGCGTCCACTCCGAGGGCAGCGACCCGAACCAGTGGCCCCTCTGAGGGCAGCGGCCCCTCCAAAGGCAGCGTCTCGAACTAATAGCCTCTTGAACAGCAGCGACTCAAACCAGTGTCCACTCCAAGGGCAGCGACTTGAACCAGCAGCCCCTCCGAACCACTTGCTCTCCTCCGCATTTGCTTCGATGTTTAAATCCTCTCAATGCTTTAGTCGGCGAGAAATGTAGTCTAGGGTCTTGAAGGTCTCAACTGTCTTGACCTCAGCAGCATTGACGTTGACAGGAAAATGTGCGCCACTCCCTTGCCGAAGACAATGACCAGCTTCTTTGTCTTGCTGACAATGAGGGAAAAGTTATGGTTTTGACACCATATCACTAGGCTCTCTGTCTGCTTCCTGTATTCCAACTCACTGTTATTTTAGAAACAGCCTGCTACAGCGCTATCGTTTGCACAGATGAAATTAGGGCCGAATCTGACCACGCAGTTGTGAGTGTATGGAAAGTAGAGCCACGGTACCTATTAGGAGGAGCACCTTGGAAGTACTTTCCTGTGGGAAATTCCAGGGCGATTATCCAGTGAGGGTATATGGGTAAAACTTAGAAATATGAAGGAAGTGCTCAGTTTGATGAAGGGCTGCACAGTAAGTGGGAATTGGAAGAGCAAATATGTAGATGACTGCACGAATAATAGGGTTGCAATAGCTGGTCATCTTAACTTCCTTAATATTAGAACAACAAACATAAAACAGTGAAGTGCAAGAACAGGCCCTTCATTTCACAGTATCAGTACCGACTGCAATGCCAAATTAAACTAATTCTCTTCTGCCTGTTCATGATCCATTTACTTCCACTCATGCATATTCATACGTTGATCGAACAGCCACGAGCAATATCTGCTTCTACCTCTCCACTCGGCAGCCTGTTCCAGGCATATACCACTCTGTTTAAAATAAAACGTGTTCTACACATATCCCTTAAACTTATCCCTTCTCATTGTAAATGCATTTAGTTAACTGCATATATTCCCCTTACATTGGGAATTCCCAAAACATTCCAGAACGAGGGGTCACAGTTTGAGGATAGAGGGGAAGCCTTTTAGGACCGAGATTAGGAAAAACTTCTTCACACAGAGAGTGGTGAATCTGTGGAATTCTCTGCCACAGCAAACTGTTGAGGCCAGTTCATTAGCTACGTTTAAAAGGAAGTTAGATATGGCCCTTGTGGCTACAGGGGTCAGGGGGTATGGAGGGAAGGCTGGGTTCTGAGTTGGATGATCAGCCATGATCATATTAAATGGCGGTGCAGGCTCGAAGGGCCGAATGGCCTACTCCTGCACCTATTTTCTATGTTTCTATGTTTCTATAACACCTCACAGTTCTTCAGATTAAGCTGCTTCTGCTATTTCTCTGCCCATAACTGAACAACATTCTGATGTATCCTTTGACAGCACTCTCTCCACAAGTCCATCAATTTTTGTTATCTGCAAACTTACCTACCCACTCACCTTAACATTCATGCCACTTTTCTTTGTACTCTGCTACCGTTGAAGTTTTATGCAGTGATAATTTTCAATTTCTGTGATTCTGCACTCTATTTAAAAAATCACAGAAACACAAATATCATATTATATGCCTTTCTCCACCTTCCCTACTAAACATTGGCACTTTTCCACAATAAATTTTATATGACATGATTTTGCCCATTTCATTCATATCCTCTTGAAGTCTATCATTATCTCCTTTATTATTCACAGTACATTTAAATTTCATGTCACCTGTAAATTTTTAAATTCTCTCCATTACGCCAAATCCAACACATTAATATACAAATCAGTAAATTATAGTGATCCTAGTACTGACTCTAGTATCCAATAAGCTTTAAATGTCTTTAAAGGGAGCAACATGGTTTAGTCAAAAATACTGCATGTACTACTATCAAGAATTTAATATTTGCCAGCTATGAGTGTAAATTTTCATGGTGAAAATTCAGATCGCTATTCCAGCCTCAAAAGTGAAGCGCCTTCTTACACCTGAAAGTAACAGATTTCAAGGTGCAAATACAAAGGTAAGGTCCCAATCTATTTACAGTGACTACATGGAAGAAACAGCTTGAGTTCTTATCAGTAAATCCAATCTTAATGAATTCAAGGCTCATTTGTGCAATGTTTAAGCAGAGAATATATTGCAGTAATGGAAAATGCTGCACTGTCTGAATTGTTTGAACATCATATTGTAACAATAACCAAAATCTCCCTCCATATTATCATGCAATTATAGACCTCATGGCATCTTTGTTGAATGCTTGAGAATTGGAGGAAATGCAAAGAGAACAAAGGGAATATCTATGATTGGATGAAGGCTCACGGAGATTGAATGGTCCAAGTGCTGACAGAGCTAATTGAAAGCCAGTCAGGAATGAAAGGTGTATGTAGGAAGAGGTAAATAAAATCCATAATAGTAAGAAACTAACACTGGAAATTTGAGGTACAAGCCTGCATTGGTCTTCCAGATTCAATATTGAATTTACCATTTTCAGATAACTGCCACATTCTGCAGACCTCTCCTAGACACACATTTGGTTATCGAAGTGTCTTTGCCACCCTCCTTCAACAAGCATCACCAACTTTTCCAAAGGTAGGGGAGTCTAAAATGAATGGATAGGTGTAAGGTGAGAAGGGAATGATTTAAAAGGACCTTATGTTTTTTTTTCACACAAAGGGTGATGGGTTAATGGGACGATCTACCATTGAAAGTGGTAGAAGCAAAAACAATTTATACACTTGATAGACACTTGAAGGGGTTCATAGATAGGGAAGGGTTTGAAGGATATGGGCTAAAAAGACGCAAAATGAATTACTTGAGAAAAGGGCCTTGGTCATTTGATGAGTTGAGCAGTTTGGCCTATTTCTGTGCTGTATAGCCCAATGGCGCTGTTTACATTGCATTTTTTAATCTCTCTTACTCTTCCCTCTTTTACCCTTTTGTTTTCTTCACCTCTTTTCTTTATCTCTTTGATATTTTTTAATCTTATGCTCTTCCCAGATCCAATGAGGAATCATCAACCTGAAACAGAAACTATTTCCTCCTCCATAGTTACTTTTCAAATTGCTGAGTTTTTACAACGTTTTTATTAGTCTTTCATCTAATTCATTATTTTTCAGGGGGTGTGAGCATCACAGAGTCACACACAGTTAGGATGGAGACCAGGAGAGAATTGTCCATGCTGACCAACCATTCATCCTGAGCTAGTCCCATATATCTACACTTGATCCATATCCCTCCAATTCTTCCCTATCTATTGATCTATCCAGAGCAACACACACAAAATGCTGGAGGAAATCAGCATGTCAGTCAGCATTTATAGGAATGAATAAAGTTGATGTATCAGGCCAAGACTCTTCAACAGGATTGACAAATATCTTTAAAAATTTGTTGTTGTTCCCACTTGTACTTCTTCCTCCAAAAGCTCTTTCAGTATATACACCATCCTCTCTGTGAAAAATCGGCCCAGATATCCCTATTAAAGTTTTCCCCTGTCTCCCTAAATGTCAGGGTCAAGGTAATCATTTCTCCCTAATTACTTCTGAATGGAGTGAGTTACATGGTCATTTCAGAGTGAAGGACATTGCTCTCGAATTAGAATCACCCATATTCTAGAGGCAGATTTCCTTTACACTCTATTGTCGCCAAACAATTGACAGTAGAACGTAAATCATCACAGCGATATTCGATTCAGCGTTTCGTGCTCCCTGGAGTACAAATCGATAGTAAACATTAACAATTTAAATTATAAATCATAAATAGAAAATAGAAAAGGGAAAGTAAGGTAGTACAAAAAAACCGAGAGGCAGGTCCGGATATTTGGAGGGTACGGCCCTGATCCGGGTCAGGATCCGTTCAGCAGTCTCATCACCGTTGGAAAGAAGCTGTTCCCAAATCTGGCCGTACGAGTCTTCAAGCTCCTGAGCCTTCTCCCGGAGGGAAGAGGGATGAATAGTGTGTTGGCTGGGTGGGCCGTGTCCTTGATTATCCTGGCAGCACTGCTCCGACAGCGTGCGGTATGAAGTGAGTCCAAGGACGCACTATTAAAGAAGATCAGTGAGCTAGATGTGTTTTTATGGTAACCTAGTCATTTTTATGTTAACATTGTTAAGCAGTTACTAAAATGTAACTTAGTAACTGCAGTGGGGCTATAAAGGAGAGCTGGTAAGGAAGTCTTCTTACAAAGCATTTGCTCTATGAGTAACCATGCTGGGCAAGAGTCTGAGGTAAAGGGTGGGCCTTTTTTCCAACATGCAAGAATGGATAGGTGGACAGCCCAGTAATACATTTCAACGTTTCGTAGGGCAAAACCACCTGCTTTCTTGGGCTTTGACAAGTGTTTTTTAGTAATTCTAACGGCTTTATAATTCCAAATGAAGGGTATGATAATTGAATCCAATTGCTTAAAATATGACAGAGGAATAAAACATGGAATTGACTGGAAACGATGAAGAAATCATGGAAGTACAATCATCTTGATTGCGTTAACCCTCCCCACTAAAGAAATTGGAAGGCTTTTCCAAAAGTCAATATTGTGTTTAACCTGCTCAACTTTGTTTCGCCAATTCACTTGCAAAGGTTTTCTGGGTTTTTTTTGTAATAGTCACACCAAGATGGGAAAAGTTATCAGAAGTTATTTTAAAGGTAAATATGCTGTATTAACCACTGCAGTGACTGGCAATAGTTCACTCTTATCCCAATTAATAGAGAAACCTAAGAAACTATCAAAATTATTAGGTAGAGTCAGAAGGGCAGGTATTGATGTTTGTGGGCTGGAGATACATAAAAGGACATTGTCAACGTATAACGAAAGGTGATGTTTATGTCCAACAGCTTCGTAGTTATCAGCACTATAAGAATTTGGAAGCAGATTTAACTACACATTAAGGCCCCAAAAACTTACATTGACACTCTGATTTGTGACAATCATTCCTTTTTGCCTGGGCTGAATGATACTGCTTTTTTTACCTGGAAACAGAGAGGCATCTGTAGTGTAGGTGACCTATATATTAATGGAAACTTTGCCTCATTTGCACAGTTACAAGCAGTTTACAATATCCCTGCATCTAGTTTTTTTAGATATTTACAAATTAAAGATTATGTTAGGAAATATGTACCTAAATTCGAAGATTTAGACAAACATGAGGCAATAAATAAATTTGATCCTGTTACTCATAGTACGGTATCCTATTTTTATCAGATCCTACATAATGGAGCTTGGGTGAATACTGCAGGTTTTAAAGAGGCATGGGTGGATGAATTGGGTATAGAACTGACAGAGGAGGTCTGGGATGACTGTTTAAAGAGTATACATGACTGTTCAGTCAATGTCAGATACAGATTTATACAGTTTAAAGCAACACATAGACTCCATTATTCCAAAGAAAGTCACATTCATTCTGGTCATGTTGTAAGCATATTGGAAAAGTATTTTTCACTGTTTCTCTGAGGCTTTTGGAAAGCAGTGGGAACCAGACCCGCTCATAGCCATCCTTGGAGCAACAAGCTCTCTATCTTCAGCCAATATGTATGAAAAAAAGGCTGTATTATTTGGAATGATGATTGCTAAGAAGTTAATCCTGCAAATGTGGAAAATGGACTCTGTGCCTATGTACGATCTGTGGCTGAGAGAACTGGCAAATACTTTACATTTGGAGAGACTGAGACTATAATAATGAGGACAGAGGAGACATCTTTGAAAGGATATGGGGCCCTGTATTGGACTTTCTCACAGGGTGAAGATTGAGGTTTTTTGGTGTGGTGCACCTCTGCTGTGATTGTTTACTTTTGCCTTTATATTTTTCTCCCCTTTGCTGCTCAATATTTAACTTGATTTTGCAATGGTTGTGGTTTTTGTGGATGTGCTGTTTTTTTTTGTGTTTTTTTGTTTGTAATAAATAAAAATAAAAATATTTAAAAAAACATTGTTAAGCTTGGATTTTGTTTTAAACAAGCGTTTATTTTAAAGAGCTTACAGGAAATACCATTACTGCCCAGCTGAACTGTACAAGTGGTTTTAATCACATGAGTGTGCAACATTGACCCTGTCTGCACTTCTCACTGCCATGGGAAAGCAAATGACATAATCAAAGACTGGTCATTGTTTCTTCTCCCTTCTTCCATCATGCAGAAGACATAAAAGACTAAGAGCATGAACAGCTGGACTCAAGGACAGCTTCAATCCTACTTTTTACAATCACACTCTTCAATAGGCCTCTCATGAACTTACAGATGAATTCTTGATCTCCCAATCTACCTTGAACTCTATTTGTCTAACTACACTGTACTTCCTCTGTAACCACAGTGAGCAAGATGGTACCAGTGACCAACAGTGACATTTTGCAGGCAGCTTACAAAACTAGTAGGTATACATCTTCTTCTGAACCGCAATTGCTTCAGTCTGCAGCCTGTAACTTCCCTTTTAAAGAGTTACTTTGGAACCAACAATATGATCTGGTGCTCTTGTAATCTCCTGGAGGATTCTGCAAACTAGACTTTCAAGAGTACAGATACACCTGGGGTGACCATCACTGGGAGTGGATGCTGCACGGAGGCTTGATAGCAGAAGACAAATCCATGGTCGGCAGTATTATTCTGCTCCAACTAAAGCATCAAGCGAGATTAAAATCCTCAAGGATGAGAGCAGAAAGTGAACAGTGTTCTATACCATCTGCCTGTATTTCACCAGTCTCCCTCTCTTCTCACTGACATTATTGGACTTTAGTTACAGAGTCTTGGGCCCCGCGCCACCAGGTTTTGAAGCAATTGTTGCCCTGCAGCTATTGGGCTCCTGGATGAGCTTCACGTTCCTCGGCGCTGAATGTGCTCTGCAGCTGTGGACTCAGTTTTGTGGACTGACTCTCAGTTCATGCGCCATGTGTTTTTGTTTCTTTTTTGAAAAAACTGTTTGTGCAATTTGTCCTCCTTTGCATATTGCATATGTGGTAGTCTTGTGTGTGCTTTTAGTGAATTGTATTGTGTTTCTCTGTTCTGTGAAAGCCTGCAAGAAGATGAATCTCAAAGTTGCATAGGGTATGCATACTTTGATAATAAATTTGAACTTTGAAGTGCCCCACTATATTCAGCATTCTTTTTTCTTTGACTACCTTGATGAAATTATGTAAAGCATGATCTGTCAGATTGGCACATTACATAGCCACATCTGTGTGGCAGAGTCTACTCTAACTCATAGATGATATCACCATCGTGGGCTGCATCTTAAACAATGATGAGGGAGAGAATGATGCCTAGTGGCATGTGTCAGGACAACATTTCCCTCAATGTCAGCAAAACATTATTGGCTTTAGGAAATCAGATGGAGCACTATATATCAACGGTTCAAAGGTGCTGATGGTTCAGAGCTTCATGTTCCAAGGTATAAACATCATCAATAGCTTGTCTTTGTCCAACCACATAGTTTCTATGGCCAAGAAAGCTCACCAGCACATCTAATTTCTCAGAAGGCCAAGGTATGTCAATCTTATCCTTCGCAATTTTTTACAGATGCACTAAAGATGCACCCTGTGGTAGATGCAGCTCAGTACATCACAGAAAACAAACTTCCCTCCACTTACTCTCTCCACACTTGTTGCTGCCCTGTAAAGCAGCCAACATAATCAAAGACCCCTCACATCCCAGACATTCTCTCTTCTCCTGCTTTCTGTTGTGCTGAAGATACAATGGCTTAAAAACACCATTAAGCTCAAGGACAGCTTCTATCCTGCTGTTATTTGATTCCTGTATGTTAAAGTGAACTTTTGTTCTTCTGATCAATCTTATAACGGCACTTGCACCTTATCATCTACCTGGAGTGCACTTTGTAACTGTAATTGTAATGCTATATTTTGTATTCTGTTATTGCTTTTCACTTGTACTCCCTCAAAGCACTTATGTTCTGAAATGATCTGTATGAATGGCTTCTATAACAGAATTTTTCACTGTATCTTAGTACTTGTGACAAAAATAAATCAATTCCAAATCCCATTTCAAAATCACAATAATAAAACGATGCCACCACCAGAATGGTACAACACAAGAACAGATCCTTTGGCCCACAATGTCTGTGCCAAATACAATACCAAATTAAACTAAACCTCTTCTGCCTGCAATGATCCACATCCCTCCATCCCTTGCATATTGGTATGCCTAACTAAAAGTCTCTTAAATGCTACCATTGTATCTCTTGCCAGTGCTACCTCTGGCAGCCCATTCAGTGTAAAGTTGTAATGCATGTAAAGTTCTAAACTTAAGGAAAGATATTAAGTCATATTATAAGTTTCTATAAGTATCCTCAACTCAATGACTATTTCATTTAACTACTTAGTCTCTTTTCTGAAGCAGATTAGCTGCCAATAATCACTATTTTGAGCAATAGATCCTCACTCCCAACCAAGGAGGTGATATTTCCAACTAATGAAACAGACTAAACACCAAGATTTGATTTCAAATGGAGCATATTTATTTTGAAGGGTGAGAAAGGGGAAAACAGAAATAAATCAAACAGAGCGTGCAACAGAGATGATAGAAAGGACAGGCAGGAGATGAGACATAATCACAGCCAGTGGGATGATTTACAGGGCAACAGAGATGTGCTGCAGTTAAAACAGAAAGCAACAAATACTGGACTACTGATTGGCAAGTATGATGTTGTGACCATCTCTGAAATTTGGCTAAAGGATGGCTGCCATTGGGAGTTGAATGTCCAAAGATATACAGTGTATCAGAAAGATAGGTTAGTAGGCAAAGGGGGTGGTGTGGCCCTATGTTTAAAAATAATATTAAATCATTAGAAAGGGATGGCATAGGATCGGAAGGTGTGGAGTCTCAAAGGGTTGAGTTAAGAAATGGCAAGGGTAAAAGAACCCAAATGGCAGTTGTATACAGGCCTCCAAACAGCAGCTGGGATGTGGATTACAAATAACAGCAGGAGATAGAAAAGACATGTCAGAACGGCAATATCATGATAATCATTGGGGATTTTTACATGAAAATGGATTGGGAAAACCAGGCCAGTACTGGACCTCAAGAGAGAGATTTTATAGAATGTCTAAGGGATGGCTTCTTAGAACAGCTTGTTGTTGAGCCCACTAGGGGATCGGCTATGCTGGATTGGGTGTTGTGCAATGATCTGGAGAGGATAAGAGAGCTTAAGGTTAAGGAACCCTTAGCGAACAGTGATCACAATATACTCGAATTCACTTTGAAATTTGAGAAGGAGAAATTAAATTCCAATGTGTCGGTATTTCAGTCGAATAAAGGAAATTACAGTGGCCTGAGAAGGGATCTGGCCAAAATTGTTTATAAAGGGACACCAGCAGAAAGGACAACAGAGCAACAATGGCTGGACTTACTGCAAAAAAATGAGGGAAGTGAAGACAGATATATTCCAAATAAGAAGAAATTATCAAATGGAAGAAGGACACTACCGTGGCTGACAAGTGAATTCAGAGCCAAAGGAAAAGAAAAAGAGAGGGCATATAAGGAAGCCAAAACTAGTGGCAAGATAGAGGATTGGGAAACTTTTAAAAACTTGCAGGAGGAAACTAAGAAGGTCATTAGGAAGGAAAAGATGAATTATGAAAGGAAGGCGGTGACTAACATTAAAGAAGATACGATACTAAAAGCTTTTAAGTATATAAAGGGTAAAAGAGAGTTGAGGGTAAATATAGCACCTATAGAAAATGACGCTGGAGACATCTGCAGTATTTCAGACATTCAAGAGTGTCAAGGAGGTGAAGTATGTGCAGTGAAAATTACGACTGAGAAGGTGCTCAGGAATCTTAATGGTCTGAGGGTGGATAAGTCTCCTGGACCTGATGGCATGCACCCTCGGGTTCTGACGGAAGTAGCTGGAGATGTTATGGAGGCATTAACGATAATCTTTCAAGAATCGATAGATTCTGGCATTGTACCAGATGACTGGAAAATTGCAAATATTACTCTACTATTTAAGTAGGGTGGGAGGCAGCAGAAAGGAAACTATAGACCTGTTAGCCTGACATCAGTGATAGGGAAGTTGTTGGAAATGATTGTTAGAGATGAGATTACAGAGAACCTGGAAGCACATGACACGATAGGCCAAAGCCAGCATGGTTTCCTAAAAGGAAGATCCTGCCTGACTAACCTACTGCAATTTTTAGAGGAAATTACAAGCAGGGTAGACAAATGAGATGCAGTAGATGTGGTGTGCTTGGATTTTCAGAAGGCCTTTGACAAGGTGCTGCACATGAGACCGCTTAGCATGATAAGAGCCTGTGAAATAACAGGGAAGTTACTAGCATGGGTGGAGCATTGGTTGATCGGCAGAAAGCAGAGAGTGGGGATAAAGGGATCCTACTTTGGCTGGCTACATTTACCAGTGGATTTCCACAGGGGTCAGTGTTGGGAGTGCTGCTTTTTACAATGTATGTCAATAATTTGGACTATGGGATTAATGGATTTGTGGCTAAATTTGGCGATGATACAAAAGATAGGCGGAGGAGTGGGTAGTGTTGAGGAAACAGAGAGCCTGTAGCGAGACTTCGATAGTTTCAGGGCATGGGCAAAGAAATGGCAAATGAAATACAATGTTGGAAAGTGTATGGTCATGCACTTTGGTGGAAGAAATAAATGGGCAGACTATTATTTAGCTGGGGATAGAATTCAAAATGCAGAGACGCAAAGGGACTTGAGAGTCTTTGTGCAAGATACCCTCAAGGTTAACCTCCAAGTAGAGTCGGTGATGAAGAAGGCAAATGCAATGTTGGCATTCATTCCTAGAGGTATCGAATATAAGAGTAGGGATGTGATGTTGAGGCCCTATAAGGCACTCGTGAAACCACACTTGGAGTATTGTGTTCAGTTTTGGGCTCCGTATTTTAGAAAGGATATACTGACACTGGAGAGGGTTCAGAGAAGATTCACGAGAATGATTCCAGGAATGAAAGGGTTACTGTATGAGGAATGTCTGGCAGCTCTTGGGCTGTATTCCCTGGAGTTCAGGCGAATGAGGGGGGATTTAATAGAAACATTCTGAATGTTAAAAGGCCTGAACAGATTAAAAATGGCAAAGTTATTTCCCATGGTAGGGGAGTCTAGGCCAAGAGAGCACAACTCAGGATTGAAGAACGTCCATTTAGAACAGAGTTACAGAGAAATTACTTCAGTCAGAGGGTGGTAAATCTGTGGAATTTGATGCCACGAGCGGCTGTGGAGGCCAAGTCATTTTGTGTATTTAAATCAGAGATAGATAGGTTCTTGATTAGCCAGGGTATCAAAGGGTACGGGGAGAAGGCAGGGGAGTTAAGATAACTGGAAGAGTTGGATTGGCCCATGATTGAATTGCAGAGCAGACTCGATGGGCCGAATAGCCTACTTCTGCTCCTATATCTTATGGTCTAATTCTAAAATAGATAATATTTTCACAAAGGTTTTTCAAATACAAGTACCATTCTTACAAACTAGAAAAAGTGTACCAAGAAGTTATAGGCAAACAAATTGTCCATCACAGAAAGAAGGATCTGGGAAGAAATCCTTGAATTGTTAGATCAAGAGCAGATCAAGAGGATGGGTAAATAGTTCTAATGATAGATTCAATTTTTTAAACAATAGGCTCTTAAACCTTAGACAGATTCTTCTGCTGTGCTAAAGAGCTGTGTTTAGTGTTTGGCCTCGTAAGTCTGGATAGAGAATATCCATCACAGTTTCAGCATTTATCATGCTCTTAAAAAAATGCTCCATGTGTGTAACTTTACTCCTGGAACCTTGTCCTCTAGTATTTGAGATAAAGGAAGACTGAGGGGGACTTGGGACATCTTTCTAGAAAGGATGAGGAGAATATGCTTTCTTCTCTGGGAGGATGTAGTATTAGGGATCTCTATTCAAAATCAAGGGGTTTTTCATTTAAGACAGATGAGATAAAGAGTCTTCCCGCAGTTGCTTGTGATAGTTGGAGCTTTCTTCCTCCAGGACAATTGGAAGAAGATTCTTTGAATATTTTTAATGCAAAAATACAGAAATTCCTGAAAAATAATGGGATGGAAATTTTCTGGGAGTAGAAGAGAATGTAGCCATGATGGCTGAACAAGCTAGATGGGTTGTATGTTCATGTATTTCTATAAGAAAACTGAAATAATAATGGGATTATTGACAACTGGAGCTGTTGAAGACTAAAATTTCTGCTTTCCAACTAAGGGGAAAGGTAGGTTTAAAAGAGCAACAGGTATTATCTTCGTCATAAATAATGAACTGAAAAACAAAAAAAAGCTCTCTTTGATCTAAGACAATTCATTTTAACTGAATTGGCTCTTTCTATCATCTCAGACTTTATTTATCGGATTTAGGAACATTACATCATTGCAATGAATATTAGTTGCACACTTCCCAATTCACAATTCTAAGTTGAAATACACGCTCATCATTGTATTAGTAAGCTGATAGTTGTCTCTCAGTCACAACGGTCCAACACTTGTCATTCATCAGCAATATCACAACTGCAGTGAATTCTACCTCCTAGAGAACCTACTGGTATGAAATGGCTGTTTAGAGATGTGCTCCATAGGCCTATGAAGAACGAATGGGCAATTATTTCCTCAAGCTGAACTGCTCCTATTACTTTCAACTGAATATATACAGAGCTACAGATAAATAGTAGTCTGAGCCCCGTTCAATAAAATATTCCATACAGAGTGTATATTTTCTCTTTTGCAAACCGCACAGAATCAATCATGAACCGAATGATGCATGATAGCAATTTGAAGTGAGACCAATCATGCTTGGAATGTTTTGACATGTGTTGCTGAGTTGTGAGATGATTAAACCCTTATGGGTCAGAGTATTTGGTGTCTTTGCTGAAATTCTTCAAGCTGTAATCTCTGAACGACCATTAATCTATACATTGATTGGTAAGGGCAAGGTGGGGAGTGTGGGGAAGGAGTGAGGAGTGGGGGAGCTGAGGGGCCACTGGAGAAGGAGTGGAAGTGATTGCTCAGTGATGAAGTCTGTTAAAAGCAAATGATTTTCTCTCCAGGGTTCATTTACGGTTGAAAAAATAGGTGATTTGTCAATAGAACAGGAGAAATCATAGACCAGAGCCTAGAGAGTGACTTCACACTTGGTGGGATTGGTAATCCTTTATTCATAACTCAGCCTGTTCAGTGTCAGCTATTGAGAAGGTGACCTCAGAATTAGATCCAACTGAACCTCCGAAAAATATCTTTCTCCTGCATGTTCCAAAATAAAATTAATAATATACAGAGAACACCCTTAGTTTTTATAACATAGGAGCAAACAAATACACATTCATTACTCTGACTGCAATACTTAATGAAGTGCTACGCTTGGTTGCCGGAATAACAGATGGGCTTTTTGGTTGCAAGCTCTCATCAATTGCCTCTCTTGGATATTGTGTGGATATAAATAGTGCTGTGAATTTCTAATACAATGATCTTCCAATATCCTGATGGTTTAAAATAAACCGAGGGATATAAGGGAAACAAAATTTATCAAAGGATTTAAAATAAAGACTTACATATTTAGGGCAATGAGAGATACCCAGTGGGATGAAGATTATTACACAGCATTTTTAGAGGGAGTCTCGTGTTTTCCTTTTATTTGAAACTAAATAGTGAAAGCTGGCAACCTGGTAACACTCTGCAGGTCAAGGGACATTCATGAAGAGAGTGACTGGGTTACATGGGCTTCATCAGAACTGGGAAAATCTGTACACGTTTTAAGGTAGAGACATAAGGGGAGAATGAAAACAAAAGAAGGAACTGTGATTGGATGGAACTGACTGACTAAAATCACCTATAGATCTGAAGGAGGTTTGATGGGAAACTGAATAAAATCTGAAATTAACAACAAAAGTAAGTAGTGGACATGTGAACAACAGAGACTGATATCTTTTAACTAGATCTGTTTGTTCAGGATGACAGCTTCGCTCTGAGGCCAGCATTTAATATGCATCTCTGGATGTTGCACCATCTCAGAGACTGGCTGATTGCAGCAAGTTTGACAGCTTTTATGAACATTACTAACAGCATTCTGGTAGCTTTGTGGTTGTCATTAGCATCTGCTTTTTATTCCATATTCATCAATACTCTAGATGACATGGTGGTATTTTAAGATATCAAACCTCTAGATTATTATCCAGCAAATTAACTACAATGTCATCCTACCTCTTTATTTACAGCACAGAATAGGCTCTTCTGGACCTTCAAGTGGCGCTGCCAGCAATCCCCCAATTTAACCTGCACCTAATCGCGGGACAATTTACAATCACCACTTAACCTTCCAACTGATACGTCTTTGGACTATGGGAGGAAACCAAACACTCAGAGGAAACCCATACAGTCATGGGGAGAATATGAAAACTCCTTACAGGCTGAGGCAAATATTGAAGCCGGATCACCTGTACTGTAAAGCGACGATCTCCACCCTTTATACCAATGTGTTCTGCAATTCCAAGAAAGCATTAGATATGGTCCTGAGAGGTAGTAGACCCTGGGTTGATTTCCTAGCTGATGTTAACTGAGTGGCAATAGGTACAGATCTGGTACAGATTTTTGGAGCAGTTAGCCGACATTTCCACTAAGGATTGCTGTCCATTGGCAGTTAGTGAAGAGCACAGAATATGAGGTAAGTTGCTATATTATGTCTACTCTTGCGTTTGCTGCTTTCCAGTGATTTGGTGAGTTGTTACAATATAACTGCTCACAATATGAAAAGATCTACACTCCCAAGACAATTACTTTCCTTAGTTATTTTGGATAAAAGAGTTGCAGTGGGGGCAGATCTGTGGTTTCCTCTTTGCTTTCCCAACTTGTAGCCCAACAATAAGTACATAAGTAAAGAAGCAGGAATAGACAATATAGTTGATCAAGCACACTTCTCCATCCGATAAGATCATAGCTGATTTAATTGTTGGTTTCAGCTTTCCCGTCTAATTCTCATATTCAGTGATTTCAGTAAAGTTCAAAAAATTAACAATTTCAGCTTTGGATGTACTTAATAACATTATATATAAAGATGTTAGAGTCACAGACCTATGGGAGAGGAATATCTTTCTTATTTTAATCATAAATAGATGTTCCTTATCTTGAGATGATGCTTCAGTTCTGGAATTACCCATCCGAGAGAAACAAAATCTCTCAGCAAATATCTTGTCAAGCCTTCCCAATGTCATACATTCTTCTCACTCTTTATTTTACAGTTTATCGATCAATTCTAATCCATCCTTCCTCGTGAACTAACATCTTCATCAAATATACTTTCACCATATCATTGTAAACCAACTCTACCTCTGCTTATGTGTGTGGTTTCTTGGACGTGGCTCTACAGATGTGCCTTGTGCTCTAGAGTGCTGTCACTATATCTCCGTAGTTACAGCTGGATTTTAATCATTTTCTATTACATTTTCCTTTCAATCAGCATGAAGAATCTCTATATCCTACAATACAGCAAATCCTAGCCACAGCAATGAGAACACCAAATCCTAACCATACTTCCTGTGCGCACTAGACTGCCGGAGACTGTCACTGGACTAACTTATCCCAGGAACACAAAGCCTGATATCTATTGTTTAGGATTCCAGTTATCAGGGTCTGGCTTTGTATGAAAGAACAGAAGAACTTTTGTCATTAGTGGATTTGAGAAACTAGATAATAACACAAAAATGTTAAATCCTTCCTTTTACTACTGATGCAACTTAAAGGGGAAAAAGTTCAATGAAAACACCTCCATGAAACTACACACTGAGTGAGGATCGCTATCCATCAGAAGTGCACAGCACTCAGATGACAAACTTACTCAGTTTTCTATTTACTAGATACTATAATCATGATACTAAATAGACTGGAGGTCAAGGGTTGGTTGTGGAGTTGAGTGTCAAGACATATTAAACTCTCCCACCTACTTAAAATAAAACTAGACCCCTCTTGCCTGATATATATCAGTGCAAAAGCGTACAACTGGACATTCTTTTTGAACCCATTGTTCTCCATTGCATTGTAATTGGTAGGGAATGACAGGTTCTAGTCTTGATTTGAAAGGCAGGAAATTGACGCGTTATGCTTTGTTTTGTGGCCCAGTAGAGCATTCCTTTCCCTCCTAGTAAGCAATTAAAAGAACTGTTGACATTTTTGGTCCTCTTCTGGGCATACAACTCAGTTGCATGCCCTCATGAAGCCAGCAGCTGAACATTCACTACCAATTTAAAATAGTGTCAAGATCAGATCGATGTTCTCTGTCCCTGGCTTTTATTATTTTTTTAAAGAGATATCTACTAGCTTCTTATATCTCCTGTGATCTGGGAGTTGAGCCAGCAGGACTTGGCACCACTGGAGAGGAGATGCTGCCTTCTTATTATCACAATTCTCTGAAGGTCCTCTGCCTTGCTCACAAGACTTGGAGGTAAAATTTTAAATCTGCTCTGTTCCCTGTAAACATTGATCTCTCAAGGATTTAACCTACACTCGGGGCCACTTTATAAGGTTCCTAATAAAGTGGCCACTAAGTGTACATTTTTGGTCTTCTGTAGCCCATCAACTTAAAGGTTCGACATATTTTGCATTCAGAGATGCTCTTCTGCTCTTCACTGTTTAAAGTGTAATTATTTTAGTTACTGTTGCCTTCCTGTCAGCTTGAACGACTCTGACCTCGCTCATTAGCAAGTTGTTTTTAACCTAAAGAACTGCCACTCACTGAAACTTATTTTATTTTTGCACGGTTCTCTGTAAACTCTATAAAGACTGTTCTGTGTGAAAATACCAGGAAATCATCAGTTTTTGAGATACTCAAACCACTCCATTTAGCAACAAAAATCATTCCATGGTCTAAGTTACTGAGGTACATTTCTTCCTCATTCCGATTTTGGTCTGTATAACAACTGAACCTCTTCATCATGTCATAACAGAGAAAATCTGGAGAAGCTGGAAATCCAAGAAACACACACAAAATGTCCTGCTGAAGGGTCTCGGCCAAAAAGGTTGACTGTACTTTTCTCCATAGATGCTGCCTGACTTGCTGAGTTCCTCCAGCATTTTGTGTGTACTTTTCACCATGTAATAGGGTTTTATGCATTGAGTTGCTGCCGCATGATTGGCAAATGGATGATTTGCATTAATGAACAGGGTACAGGTGTAACTTATAAAGTTGCCACTTAGTGTATATATATATATTATATCAATGACATTAACCTAGATCTCAAGAAGCTTTTGTCCAGCTGTCCAGTGCGAGACTATTCCATTCCAAATATTTATACTTTGTTACACAGCCAAGAGAAAAACCAATGCTCAGAAAGAAAATATAAAGTGCATTATTTCCCTGGAATGCAAATATTATATAATGTCTTTGTCTGGACACATTCCTTATTGTTAAAGTAAAGCCCACCAAATAAACAAATGGACAGCAGCAATAAAGAACTGTTCCCCTATGATGCACATTGAAGTTCATTTATAAGAATGTAACCTTTACTTGCAATGAGTAACAAACCTTGATATATCTATATAATATCTGGAAGTCGATCAAAGCGACTTCCATTGGCTGTTTCGGGAGATCGCTGTAGAACCTTTTTGCAAACTCTCTCCATGGATCTACACATCTTTAGCTTGGCACTTCCTTGTTTTCCAGGTGTAAACTCTGACTCTACACAGCATAAGGGAGCAAATTGTGATACAGTATATAACACACAACTGTCATTTAACTCATCTAGCAATAACCATTGTTTCAGCTCTCATTCCCAGCCTTAGTTTAACAAATTCTAGTAATAAATTAACAAGTATCCATGCATCTAGCTTTGCCTGAGGACACCTGAGAGGAGTACTACTGGGCAATTACATTAGTGATGTTGCTGGTTTTTGAATGAGAAATTAAGTTCTTTGCTTTCTCAGGTGCAGGTAACGATACTGTGATATCACAGGAAGTAAGGCAGATGGATTTTCCCCGAACACTTAGCTAGTATTTATCCTTCATTTGCATTACTGAAAAAACAACATATCGTATGATTGTCAGTGCTGAGATCTTGCTTTTTACCAATTAATAGAATCTGGATTGGAGTCAGGTTTAACGTCGCTGACATATGTCATGAAATTTATTGCTTTTCAGCAGCATTGGAATGCATAATAATAAAAGCTATAAATTACAAAAAGTATGAAGATCATGTTAGGGATCTGAAGCAGCAGCTGGATGACCTTTGGCTTGTACGGAAGAGTGAAGAGATAATTGATCAGAGTTATAGGGAAGTAGCCACTCTGAAGTTGCAAGAGGCGAGTAGATGGGTGACTGTCAGGAGGAATGAAAATATAAATAGGCAGTTAGAGCAGAGCCACCTGAGGCCATTCTCCTCAAAAATAAATATACTGCATTGACTACTTTTGTGGGGGATGAGCTCCCAGGGGAATGCCATGGAGACCAGGTTACTGACACTGAGCATTGGTCCGTGGTGTAGAAGGGAAAGAGAGAGAAGAAGGAAGTGGTGGTGATCAGGAGACTCAATTGTGAGGGGGACAGACAGAAGATTCTGTGGATGTGTATGGGACACCTGGATGGTACGTTGCCTCTTAGGTGCCACTGTCAGGTACGACTCAGGTCACGTCCACGCCATTTTGGAGAGAGAGGGAAAGCAGCCTGATGTCTTGGTACATATTGGTGCCAATGACATAGGAAGGAAAACCAAAGGTGTGCTGAAAAGAGATTTTAGGGAGCTAGGTAGAAAGCTGAGAAGCAGGACCTCCAGGGTAGTAATTTCTGGATTGCTGCCTGTGCCATGCACCAGTGAGGTAGAAACAGAATGATTTGACAGATAAATGTGTGTCTGAGAAGCTGGTGCAGAGGCTGGGCTTCAGATTTTTGGATCATTGGGACCTCTTCTGGGGAAAGTATGACCTGCTCAAAAGTGACTGGTTGCACCTGAATCCAAGAGGGACCAATATTCTCATAGGCAAATTTGTTGGAGCTTTTGGAGGGAGTTTAAATTAATTTGGGAGTTTAAACTAAATGCTGGGGGCTAACCTGGCATCCTGTCTGGTGGGGGGGGGGGGTGGAGGGTAGTCTCGTACTCTCAGTCACTTCACGCCACAGAAACTGGCATAAGCACCGGCCTGATGGGCCACAAAGGCTCGGGACAAACTTTAACTTTAACTAATTTGGCCGGAGGTGGGACTGGACTGAAGGGACTCAGGATAGGACAGATGACAAAAAAGTAAAGACAGCGTGCAGTCAGACTGTCAGGAAGAGCAGGCAGGTGACAGGACAGAATTGCAGCCTACAGGGTGGGTATCAGTACACCATGGATACTAAATCAAAAAAGGGTAGCAAATACAGTTCTCAAGGTATTGTATCTCAATGTGTGGAGTATAAGAAATAAGATAGATGATCTTGTTGCATTGTTACAGATTGCCAGGTATGATGTTGTGGCCATCACTGAACTGTGGCTGAAGGATGGTTGTAGTTGGGAGGGATAGGAAGGTAGGCAGAGGGGGAGGTGTGGCTCTACCAGTAAGGAATGGCATCAAATCAAATGGAAAGATGTTACATAGGATTGGAAGATGTTGAATCCTTGTGGGTTGAGTTAAGAAACTGCAAGGGTCAAAGGACCCTGATGGCAGTTATATACAGGCCTCCCAACAGTGGCTGGGAGGTGGACCACAGATTACAACAGGAAATAGAAAAGGCGAGTCAAAAGGGCAATGTTATGATAGACATGGGAGATTTTAACATTCAGGTTGATTGGGAAAATCAGGTTGGTAATGGATCTCAAGAGAGCGAGATTGTTGAATGCCTAAGAGATGGCTTTTTAGAGCAGTTTGTTGATGAGCCTACTAGGAGATCAGCTATACTAGATTGAGTGTTATGTATTGAACCGGACGTAATTAAGGAATTTAAGGTAAAAGAATCCTTAGGAACCAGTGATCACAATATGATTGAGTTCAACTTGAAACTTGATAGGGAGAAAGTAAAGTCTGATGTAACAGTATTTCAGTGGAGTAAAGGAAAATACAGTGGTATGAGAGAGGAGTTGGCCAAAGTAAATTCGAAGGAACTGCTGGCATGGATGTCAGCAGAGCAGCAATGGCGTGTGTTTCTGGGGAAAATGAGGAAGGTGTAGGACATGTGTATTCCAAAAGTGAAGAAATACTCAAATGGCAAAATAGTACAACCATGGCTGACAAGGGAAGTCAAGGATAATGTAAAAACAAAAGAGAGGCCATACAACAAAACAAAAATTAGTGGGAAGATAGAGGATTGGGAAGTTTTTAAAAACCTACAGAGAGCAACTAAAAGAATCATTAAAAAGGAAAAGATGAAAAATGAAAACAAGCTAGCAAATAATATCAAAATGGTTAGTAAAAGCTTTTTTCAAGTATGTGAAAAATAAGAGATGAGAGTAGATATAGGACGTTTAGAAAATGAGGCAGGAGAAATAATAATGAGAGGACAAGGAGATGGCAGATGAACTAAATGAGTACTTTGTATCAGTCTTCACTGTGGAAGACACTAGTAGTGCGCCGATGCTGTAGTGTGTGAAGAAAGAGAAGTGGATGCAGGTACTATTACAAGGGAGAAGGTGCTCAAAAAGCTAAAAGACCTATAGGTACATAAGTCACGCAGACCAGATGAACTGTGCCCTAGGGTTCAGAAAGAGGTAGTGTTAGAGATAGTGGTGATATTAGAAATGATCTTTCAAAAATCATTGGACTCTGGCATGGTGCCAGAGGACTGGAAAATTGCAAATGTCATTCCACTCCTTAAGAAAGAAAGAAGGCAGCAGAAAAGAATTTATAGACCAGTTAGCCTGACCTCAGTGATTGGGAAGATGTTAGAGTTGATTGTTATGGATGAGGTGATAGGACAAGACAGGACAAAGTCAGCATGGTTTTCTTAAGAGGAATTCCTGCCTGACAAACCTGTTGGAATTCTTTGAGGAGGTTACATGTAGGATAGATAAAGGGAATGCAGTGGATGTTGTGTATTTGGACTTACAGAAGGCCTTTGATAAGGTGCCACACGAGGCTGCTTACCAAGTTAAGAGCCCATGGTATTACAGGAAACTTACTAACATAGTTAGAGCATTGACTGATTGGAAGAAGGCAGTGAATGGGAATAAATAGATCCTTGTCTGGTTGGTTGCCAGTGACTAGTGGTATTCCACAGAGGTCGGTGTTGGGACCACCTCTTGTTATGCTGTACATAAATGACCTAAATGATGAAATAGATGGCTTTGTTGCCAAGTTTGCAGAGGAGAGGAAGACTCGTGGAGGAGTATCCACAAAAACAGAGGAGTGCCCTAAAGAATGAATGACAGTTAAATGTTAGAACCCCAAAGCCCCCCCCCAGAGCACTCCATTTCCACATGCAAGCAGCAGCAAAGCAGTGATCCCCCCTCCCCCACAGCAAAAAAAAAGCATCAGAACCCTCCATCGAGCACTCAAGTGTGCAGCAATGCATCAATAAAGACACAGAAGTGCAGTACCCCAAAGACTTCTTGTTCACCCGGTAATTTGACATACCTATTCAGGGAAAAAGAACAAAGAACACAGGTCTCCCACAACACACTGATTTCCTGCGGAGGCACCAACCTTGAGTCTGCCTGCCTCCAGAGCCACGAAATCCCGGAACTCTGAAGGTGTGCCAGTCTTCTAGGCTGTATCCTTGGTATGTTGAATAGCGGCCAGTCATGAGACCCCGAGAGCGGGTCCTATTCCTGC